>NW_025534875.1:0-30000 GCF_020615455.1 Coregonus clupeaformis
GTTAAAAATAATATTTTTATATTTCTATATGATCAATCCATAAATAATATAGACCTACATGCAACCGTATGTCTTGTGCTTTTGGCAATGATTTCTGTATAATAATTATGTATAAGTGATACCATTAATGTCTGCATAGCATGTTGTCTTCATTTTGGCAGATTAACTCGTGCTTATTTCTGAAGAGTAACTCAGGATTTCGCCAAGCGGCTAAGGAGTTGGAGCTGTGGCAGGAGTTGGACCTATGGCAGAAAGGTGGCTGGTTCGAATCCCGGGCCGGGCGCTGGAAAAAACGGGCGGGCTTGATCTGACCACTGGAAGGCTGCTGGGTTCACATCCTCAAAACAATCACCTTTTGTTGATCAGAACTCTAGAGGTTCTTCTTCACTGAACCCAAAAATATATATAACTTTTAGTGGTTCCATATATTAAGGAATTGATAGAAGCATTTCTGGTTCTATAAGGAACCTTCTTTTCTAAGTGTATAATAAACACATTTTTCTTTTGATTATTTAATTACCTACATCATGTTATTTCAAGTTATCCCTTTGGAGCGCAACATCACGTTGTTAAAAAATAATCCTAAATTGGCCATGGCTATAAATTGGGCAATTGAAGGCATCTAGGGCGAAATATGTGTTTGATGAAAATGAACATTGTATGCAACATTGTAGGCAACATTATTGACAAGGGACCCTGATGCCTACGATGCCAAAGCTATTTAGAGTTGTTAAACGGGTGTGAAGAGTGTGTTGGTATAACGGTAATATTGTCAAAATTCTGCTTGTAACAACCATCAGAATTGGTTAAAGAAATATGCATTCCATTATATTAGGCAATAATGAAGAGTAGGTAAAGTGGTCGTGTCGTATTAAAATTCTATCAAATGTCTTCCATTGCAACGAGTCCAGTCAGGGTGCTGCAGAACCCCTGCAGTACCTCCACTGACCCCGGATTGAGAACTCCTGATTTAGCAGATGCTCTAATCCAGAGTGATTTACAGTAAGTGCATTCATCTTAAGATAGCTATTTATTTTGTAAATAAAATTAATACATTCTTCATAAAATTGTAATCTCACCTCTTAGCTTTGGTGTCATGTTCCCCAGAGAGACGCATTTTAGAGGCAGGGCCCCCCTCCTCTCTCTCTCCAGAGAGACTCATTTTAGAGGCAGGGCCCCCCTCCTCTCTCTCCCCAGAGAGACTCATTTTAGACCACTGACCCCTAAACAGAGATGCAGCATGTTGGTTGTGGTGAACACAGTGACAACTCATTCTAGAATGTCAATTGTTCTCTTTTACTCATGATCTCTTAGAAATAAAACATTTACTAACAGACATATCCAAACAGTCGGGTGATTTAATTTAATCACATGAACATTGCTACATTCCTCAACAATAAATAAAACATTGTCTCTCAAACAGAAGAAGGAACTAACAAAGAGTCACTAACAACAACCAAAACGAAACAGGTGGTTTTAGGAGGGGTTCTGAAAGACACTCATGGGGGTGTCCACTAGTGATGGGAATCAGAGGCTTTCTGAACGCTTTGGGGCTTTCACCAAATTGTGCCGAAAATGCCATTGATAGATTTGAGTGCTAATAAACAACATTTAGTTAGAATGTGGGGTTCGCTTTTTGCCTCCAGGTTCACTATGTTTTGAAAAACGATGCATATGTGACTTTCAACGTGGCACCGTCATAGGATGCCACCTTTCCAACAAGTCAGTTCGTCAAATTCCTGCCCTGCTAGAGCTGCATGTTTGGTGCTTTATGTAATGGCATATATTTTAATGCTTTATGTAATGTATTTTATCTATTGAAATATAATTTTGATATAGTTTAAAATTTAGTTTCATGGTCATTTATTATGTTTTCCAGAATCTCCAACCAAACTCTGAGATCAGTCTCTCCAGTACACAGTCATCTGTCCATGAAGAGTGACATCTCTATGGATCATCCTATACATTTTAGTGATAAATCAGGGACCTTTGACCCCAGGTAAGTTACTGGTCAGAATTGATGATATTACTATTGAAGAGGAGAATCTTCTAGATCTGAAACCAGATGTATTTTGTGTATCTGAGCATATCATTTGTTGTTTATGTTACATATTTTAATACACTGAGTGTACAACATTTTCCACAACATTTCCAACGGAGACCATCAGGTTGGTAAGTCATCATACTGTAGCTCAAACCTACTGTGATGACGACCTAACTTTATAATAGTTCGTAGCCTACCTAGCAGAATCTGCCCGTCTTTCTTTCAAAATCAACACATTTATCCATCTTCTTATGCAGTGGTGTAAAGCACTTAAGTAAACATACTTTAAAGTATCTGTACTTTACTATTTATATTTTTAACAACTTTTACTTTTACTTCACTACATTCATAAAGAAAATGATGTACTTTTTTACTCCATAAATTTCCCTGACACCCAAAAGTACTCGTTACATTCAGAAAATTGTCCAATTCGCACTTATCAACAGAACATCCCTGGTCATCCCTACTGCCTCTGATCTGGCAGACTCACTAAACACAAATGCTTTTTTAAAATGATGTCTGAGTGTTGGAATGTTACCCTGGCTATCCGTAAATGAAAATAACAAGAAAAATTGTGCCGTCTGGTTTGCTTCATATAAGTAATTTTAATTTTAATTATTCCTACTTTACTTTAGCAATTACATTTACTTTTGATACTTAAATATATTTAAAATTAAATACTTTTAGACTTTTACTCAAGTAGTATTTTACTGGGTGACTTTCACTTTTACTTGAGTCATTTTCTATTAAGGTATCTTTACTTTTTCCACCACTGTTCTAATGTTCCATATGCGCCACAGTTTGAACAGACATTTTGTAACTGCGTAGGCTACAAAGTTACTTTCAATTCCAAATAAGGAAATTAAGTTATAACGGTGACTGGGTCAATTAGTTTTCCATTGGCCGGCTCCCCGGGTGAGCAGAGTTTGCACGTTTTAGAGCATTCCATTGGTCATTAAATTAAATGTCCACCAGGTTTAGCTGTGCTTTTTTCCCTCCAAAATGTGATTTACTGTAGGCCTATAATAATTGTAAACAGGCCTACAAATCCAAAAGGTTTTAATTTGAGAATGTTCATTTGTATGCCTCAAATATTAAACTGTCTTCAAATATCTGATGATTAGTTGAATCAGGTGTGTAAATGCTGGGCAAGAACAAAAGGATTGAGAAACCCTGAGATAAACATAAAACCCTATCATTTAAAAGCTCCTCCACCATCTTTACCAGACGTTTGACTGATAACATGTGATAACACTTTGAAAACTGCTGTCTGTCAGCAACTAAGCTCAAGTAGCAGTTCTACTAACTAGTAATATCTCATTCCAGGTATTCATTCTCTCACTCTGTCCATTAGAATAGATTATTGTTCAGAAATACTTAGAAATACTCACTTTATTTTTTAGTTCTCTCCATATAGCGTTTTCTGCTCTGTCGTCTTAAAATGGATCCTGTTCAAAAGAACAACTTTACTTTCTGTTTCAGCTCAGCCCCCTCCCCATCCTGATAATAAAGTGTTTTATTGGTATCCTCCACTAGATGGCAGTAAACACCTGCTGTAACTAGACTACGACTATGTGTTCGGTTTCATACATGCAGTTTCCCAGAGGAGGAGTGCTGATCTAGGATCAGGTCCCCCCTGTCCATTTAATCTGTTTCATTATGATCTAAAAGGCAAAACTGATCCCAGATCAGTACTCCTACTCTTTATGAATACTGTCACCGGTGACTCCTCAAGATGAGGCTCATGATTTATAAGTTATATTCTTTAAGAATCAATTAATATCATTAATTGAACTGCTTTGCCATGAACAGATCTGTGACGTCTTAACTTAAAGGTACTATATAGACTTTATGGTCATTTAAATGGGGTTGAACATTCATCCCATCAGATTGTGTAAAGGATTTTATGAGTTGAGAAAAATACTGACTTGGAAGCATCTCTCTGACCTCACCCTGCTGAAACACACCCACATAGCTACAGTTATATGCTTGTCAGGTTTTACCCACTTTTACAGCCAATGTATGGACTGGTATCCATATGAATCAGTGGAATATACAGACTAGTTAGCCATCTCCCAATAGATGGACCCCACGCAGAACTTTCAGCAATGCAGCATCTTCAGTAAGCGAGTATTCCAGACACTCTCTTCTTATGAACCAGTTGCTATTAAATGAAGGTTTTTGGACAGAAAACCTGCGGCTACGGTAGGATTCTAGGCTAATCTGGGCTGGCACCTCTGTTCCAAGATAGTCAGGAACAGTCGGAGGTGGAGGGGGCTGTGGAGCCATTATCCTGGCGGTGCTTGTGGAAGGGTAGGTAGGCTCTGCACACGGAGCTAACTGGAGCTCGGCAGCATCATCACTGTTGGGCTTGCCGGCGGCCTCGCTGGTTTGATGATGCTGCTGCTGCTGCTCATCACTCTCCTTTGGCTTTGTTTGGCTACTTTCTGTCCATTGTCTGAAGAAGCCTATTGTGATGAAACGTCAGGAACGCATTTTTGAAATGTACTTTTAAAATCTTTTTAGAAACTTTGAAATGAACCACATGGATTCTAACTGGGGACTCAGCTAAAACGAGACAAAAACTTATTTTTTTGGTATTTTTGGTACCCAAAAATACCCAGCAAACTCTCTAGTGGAGAATAGAGGGAGTATTCCCCTTGGAGAATCCAGAGTGGCTCACTGAAGAAAAACATATTGGAGAATAACAACAATCTCAATCTGAAGCTACAAAGAAAAAAGGGGAATTGTTCTGAAAATCAGGAACACCATTCTTCCTCCTGCCCCACCTATTGTCCCTGTATGAATATTAGTTGGCATCTAATTGAAGAACATACTGCTTTATAGATCCCAGCCTGACAAACAATTGTTTGGGCCTTACTTTGAGCACTTTGCACTGTGCCTCCATTGAGTCTCCACGTGTCAAGCAGTACAGAGAAAACGCCCTCTAGATGACAGCAGAGGCCTGCTCTTGGATCTACCCTGTCTAACCACCAGTTTAGTGACCTTGTTCCATCAATATGTCCATACTACTTCACAACCGCTTTGAGGTGTTGACCAGCAATGTCCCTTTGGGCTCAACCAAGCCGAGAGTGAGGTTCTAGAAAGAGGACTGACTTTCATACCAACTCCTAAACAGGAGGACTGCAGGGAGCTCCGGAGGGATCTACACTTCCATCATAGAAGATTGTAGTTATTAGATCATTTTGATTATGAAACAGATTTTCCTCATATTCTATTTCCAAACCCCTCACTTTGGGACCCTCAGTTGGAGTCAGTGTCAGAAACTATACAGACTGTTATACGTAGGGATGTGGCTTCCTTTTCACAATTCAGAACCCGACCTGTATATCAGCTTAACCTTACACATCTTTCAAAAAATCAAGCTCTAGAAACATTGAACATCAGAATATAGTGATTAAACCAGCAGATAAGGGGGCTCAGATTGTTGTAATGGATAAAGTGAATATCTTCTTGAAGCCAATAGACAATAGGATAATGGTAAACACTATGTTCCATTGTCCCACTCAACACAACCGGAAAACACAAAGACGAATCCAGGAGATAGTGAGTAAACTATATGAGGATAAGTACATTACAGATAAACAGATGGTCTATCTTTTTGGGGCAGATTCTCCAAGGCCTAGGCAGTTTTACTTACTGCCTAAAATACATATCTCCTGAGACGTTGGCGGTTCCCTGCGGCTGACCAATAGTAAGTGATTGTGTCTCAGAATCTTCCTGTATTGCTGATTATATTGACTTTTATATCAACCCTCTATCCCAGAAACACCCCAGGTATGTTAAGGATAGTTATGAATGCAGGGTTTATTACTATTGTATTACTCTTTATATTAACTTAGCTACTGACTTGTTCTATTGTTGTTGTCAAGAGGTTAACCTGCTAGTCAGCATTTCATTGCACTGTTAACTCCATGTATATGACAAATAAACCAACTTGAACTTAGAAGGGAAGGGGGAGGACAGCCAGAAAGGGAGGGGAAAAGATGGCCAGCTAAATTACAGTATGTGTCCTCAAATGTTATGTCATCTAAACATCTCACATTAGCTGGAAGAACTGACAAATGAAATGAATCATAGAGGTCTTATAACTTATTCCATTCTTCAGGTCCATTGTTTTGTCTCATGTCTCTGTATATTCATATACTGTACATAAGCAAGTGGCTAGGTTATAATTTTTTAAACTGTGATGTAACTGAACATCCACTAGGTGGAGCCAGTGGTCCACTCTTGATTAGAGCCTTGCTTTGGCATGTCATTTCATGGTTCTGAGACACTTCGAGACATTTCACATAAATTTGAAATTTGTTTGGTGAAAACAGTAGGATAAATACATATGTAGGTAGAGAGATATATATAATATTATTCTAACATTCTAGATACACAAACACACAGACACTCACACATAATCAAGTGACTAGTATTTATTTTCTATAACTTTGATGTAACTGTATATCCACTAGGTGGAGCGAGTGGTCCACTCTTGAGTAGAGACTTGGTTTGGCATGCAATTTCATGGGTTCTGAGACACCTTGCGACATGTCACATAAAATTGACATTTGTTTGGTATAAACAGTAGGATATATACATATGTAGGTAGAGTCCATTCTCGTTTTAAAAAATCAATAACACATAATCTCATTCATTATATACTATATCATTTATACAATACATTATTAAAAACATTCATTTATAATATACAACATAAAAATTATATATATATATATATATATATATATATATATATATATATATATATATATATATATATATATGCATAGTTAGATATAAAAGCCTTCATCATATTGAAAATTCAACTCACCTTCAAAATGCTCCATGAGGAATACATGATTCAAGGAGTCTCTTTAAGATGTATGTCTTCAGGCCTTCTGGTCCTCTGGGTCTTTTTTATTGGTTGACTGAGACATCCCACGGACGCTCTTTTATGGGGTCAAATGGATCTGTTTAGGTCAGCAGTAAATGGGGACATCTTAAAATATACAATTACCTTTTTATTTTTTATTGACTGAGACAGACATCCACTGGACATTCCATCCTCGGACGCCTCCCGGACATTCCCGGATGTCCCCCTTAGAACTCTTTGTAATAGGTTAAAGGTTAAACAGGTTTAAAAAAGTTGTTTCAAAGACACTTGGGGGACCCCATGTATACATTCAGTTCCCTTGTGTGTAAGGGACCCCCTAGATGAGCAAACTGTTGGCCATTAAAATATGGATAGCTGAGAACTCTTTCTAAAAGGTTAAAGGTAAAACCGATTTAAAACACAGTTGTTTCAAAGACACACCACACACGCTCACACACACACACAACCCAAAGAACCAATGGCTCTTGTGTAGAGAGAGAGCGAGAGAGAGAGAGAGAGAGAGAGAGAGAGAGAGAGAGAGAGAGAGAGAGAGAGAGAGAGAGAGAGAGAGAGAGAGAGAGAGAGAGAGAGAGAGAGAGAGAGAGAAAGAGAAAGAGAAAGAGATAGATAGGGGAGGGACGGAGAGAGAGAGAGAGAGAGAGAGAGAGAGAGAGAGAGAGAGAGAGAGAGAGAGAGAGAGAGAGAGGGAGCTGTAATTCATTGAAGGTACATACAATTTTCTTTCAAACCTTTTATTTTCTTCTAAAATGTTGCTACAGAAATGGAAGCATTTATATACAAGTTATTAAAGTTCACTAAACAATATTGAATATTAAACTATGACACTAATGTTTACTACTAAACCTTTATATGGATCATAAACTGTATTATTACACAATACTACACCTTACTAAACAATATATGTTTAAACGTATGATTATTATAATAATGTTTTTCTTAGAAAAAAGCAGAATCAGCATTGTTCTCCTTTTCAGGGGCCTTTTGTAACCCGACACCCCCATCAGTCTCCAAATCCCCGTCTTCAAGCTGTGAGGGACTCAGACGTTGCCTCTTCCACCAGGCTCTCCATGGCCTTCAAGGTTTCACATGTTTTCTTTTCCATGATAGATCAACCTTCTTGCCGATAAGCCCAAGTTTTGTCTTGAGGACAGAAGGGACCATCTTCGTAAATGTTCACGATGGTGGAAAAACTGTTGCACTTGTTTCATCATATCAAGCACCTTAAACCAATCTCGCCACTTGAAGCTAAAGACAGGCACACAATAGTTGACCTCTGTCATACGAACTAACAGATTTGGTGGCATTTGCGCTATTGAATTCAGAACAACCTAAAATTGTCACTTTGGAGTCTGGACTATACGCTACTGAAGAGATTCGTATGACTTTCAAATAATCTGGCCCACAGACTTCCTCTTCCAGTGCGTACCCAGGCAGGGATGTTCCATTCAGGGCCTTTTAGATCTGACATAGAGCAAGTCTTATCTTAAGCCATTCCCTCATGAGAAACGCAGGAGAAAAAATCCCGGTTTTTGGCTGAAAAAGGTTGTTGAGACAGCTGTGTGTGAAAATCTTCACTGTTGAATCGTCCGGTTGGCCTCCACTCATATCAATCCCACCATTAAAACAATCAGGTGCATCATAAAGAATGGCATCGATGGTTTTGTCCTTGTGGCCCAGACATGAAGGACACAACACACCTAGAATTGGTCTAGGAGACGTGTTTTCTGGAGTTTTCTGTGGTTGATCTCTCTTGAGGTTTCTTGTCTCTCGTAGTGTTCACAGGACAAGTCTAACACTTACTTATACTCAGGCAGACCTACCCAGAAATTACTTTTTCATTCTACAAGGGGTCACAAGCTCACTACACAGCAGCTCCATAAGTTCACTACAAAAAATCCCAACTGTTTCAAATTTTTCAAACAGTTCAATCTTTAAGTTCAACTAGGTCAGTACACGACACATCAATCACCAGGCCATTACTTTTTATTTCAAACATGTTGTAGAGGGTTCTTTGCACAGTGCTGATATTCTCTTATTCTTAAACAAACTTTAAACTTTAGAAAATTACACAGACAACGGCTTCTGAGAATATGTAAAATATCTTTAGTTATGCAATTGCAGGCAGAAGTTAATACAGAGTCAACAGGATTTGTATAGCTCTTCATAAGTTCTGCAAATTGTCCAAAACAATCTCTGCTTTTCATCCAAGCACGCCCCTCCCTGGCAGATCAGGAGCCACCATGTTTTCTTCTTGTGGCTGTGTGGAAGCAACGAGAAATTGAAACAATCCAGGTCTGTCTGTTCCTCCAGTTGATCTCTATCCCATGTCCTTGACTACACGCCCAGACCAGCTGCAGGGAGCTAGAGGGAACCATCCTTACCAAAAGCACAGCATTGGTAGTTAAGAAATGTCTCTGCTATTGTTAAGCATATTCATTGTTAACTATTAATATTTAACACATCAGGTAAATATGTGCTCTTTCTCTCACAGCATAATAGATCATATATTCCTCATCAATGTGCTTTACTTCAAAGAAACAGCTGCACTCTCAAGTTACATAAGCACACCCTAAATAGTGAAGAGAACGTCCGGACAGGATGTCCTTAAAAGGTCATAAACACAGGACACAGGAAAACTCACCAATCACTTTTTGACAGCAACCGTCTACTATATTCTCTCTCACAGGAGTCTGTGAAACAAGACAGTTGGAGATTGAAACATTGTATGTGTTTTCCCTTCCCCCAACTGCTCTGTTCACTCAGACAAACAAACCAGACTGCAGTTTCCCACGCAATGATTGACTTCAAATCCTAAATTACTTGATATCTTTCAGAAATACATAATTTCCCCCACCCTCATAATTCCAACGGTCTATAGGAGTGTCCCAGGTTTTCATTACAACCATTTCTAGTGCATATTGTATATGGTTTCAATATCTTACTATCAGATTTGATAAATAACAGATTATAACATGAAAAGCTCAGTGTTGATTTTAAATATAAACATTAACAGTCCACAAAAAGGGTGTGTAAAACAGTATGTTGGCTTGGCTGATAAAAAGGGTAGATTGAATTTCTCTTGGCAGTTGTGGCTGTCAGGTCTACAGCCAATCAAGGACTAGCTACCCATCCCCCACTGCTGCTCTCACCCCCCACCCCCCACCCCATCCCCTGACATGCTGGACTCTCAGGTTCTGTTCAATAAAGTGCAGCACAGCACAGTACAGTACAACTTTATTAGTCCATGTTACAGGGAACAAAGGGAATTTGTCTTTCTGAAGGGGTTGGTCACAGATCTGACAGTTCAGATCCAATCCCACGTTTTGATATCTGGCTCAGGACTCAAACCAATGACACCTTTCAGTTACTGGACTAATTCTCTAACTTCCACCTCCTAACACTTCTAGCATGGGCTTCCTAGGCAAAGTTCCTTTTACACTATCCCATGTGTGGAGAAAACATGAGTCTGTCTCATGATCTGGTAATGAGGTAGTCCTGCCTTCAACTTCAAAATCAGTGTCACCCTCAGGTCAAGAGGGCATTACCTCTTGGTCTAATGGTCAAGACACTGGTTTTTCCCATGGGACATCTGGGTACAGATCCCGCCCATGAAATGTGCACACCTCTCCCAAGGCAAGGTTTTGCAGGGGGCTGTATTGCAGTATCACATTGCTCAGCTGTGTTCAACACTTCATTCCATAGGTCATCAAAAAAATGACTCATCCCTGTAGTCATTCAAAGTTTGAACTAAGGCTTCAACTAAATCAACAACCTTTGACAGGTCAAGTGATGAAGACTGTAGCATCTCTGATAGAAATGTTGCTTCTCCAAAAACTTTATGGAGTGGAACAAGGAACACAATGAATTGTAAATCTATCTGTGCCAGCAGACCTCGTGCCTCAACAGATCTGTCACCGTTGTGTTCTTGGACTATGTCTTGCAGGACTCGCTTAACGGCAGGCAATCTATCCATAATAGTATGTAGAGCCATATATCGACATGCCCAGCGAGTGTCACTTAGTCTCTGAAGCTCTCTAGGTGCACCTGGGTACATCTCTCTTTGTACGCTAAGCCATTTTTGATGCACATGTATGACCCAGATGTGAAGACATACAGTCTTTCTAGTAAGGAGAAGAACTGTCCTACCTCAGGGACAGCTTTGACTGTATCCACTAAAACTAAGTTTAGACAGTGTGAACTCAAAAATCAAATCAAATTTTATTGGCCACATGCGCCGAATACAACAGGTGCAGACATTACAGTGAAATGCTTACTTACAGCCCTTAACCAACATTGCATTTATTTTTAATAAAAAAGTAAAATAAAACAACAACAAAAAAGTGTTGAGAAAAAAAGAGCAGAAGTAAAATAAAATAACAGTAGGGAGGCTATATATACAGGGGGGTACCGGTGCAGAGTCAATGTGCAGGGGCACCGGCTAGTTGAGGTAGTTGAGGTAATGTGTACATGTGGGTAGAGTTAAAGTGACTGTGCATAAAAAATTAACAGAGTAGCAGCAGCGTAAAAAGATGGGGGGGGGGCAGTGCAAATAGTCCGGGTAGCCATGATTAGCTGTTTAGGAGTCTTATGGCTTGGGGGTAGAAGCTGTTGAGAAGTCTTTTGGACCTAGACTTGGCACTCCGGTACCGCTTGCTGTGCGGTAGCAGAGAGAACAGTCTATGACTAGGGTGGCTGGAGTCTTTGACAATTTTGAAGGCCTTCCTCTGACACCGACTGGTATAGAGGTCCTGGATGGCAGGGAGCTTGGCCCCAGTGATGTACTGGGCCGTACGCACTACCCTCTGTAGCAGTTGCCATACCAGGTGGTGATGCAACCAGTCAGGATGCTCTCGAATAGGCTTTGTCGTGCCCTCTTCACGACTGTCTTGGTGTGTTTGGACCATGATAGTTCGTTGGTGATGTGGACACCAAGGAACTTGAAGCTCTCAACATGCTCCACTACAGCCCCGTCTTTTTTTTCCTTTAGTCCACAATCATCTCATTTACATTTACATTTACGTCATTTAGCAGACGCTCTTATCCAGAGCGACTTACAAATCTCCTTTGTCTTGGTCACGTTGAGGGAGAGGTTGTTATCCTGGCACCACACGGCCAGGTGTCTGACCTCCTCCCTATAGGCCAGGGTTCTTCAACTCCGGTTCCCTCCCCCTCTCTCTCTATGGCTGTTCCCTCCCCTTCTCTGTCTATGGCTGATCCCTCCCCTTCTCTCTCTATGGCTGTTCCCTCCCCTTCTCTCTCTATGGCTGTTCCCTCCCCTTCTCTCTCTATGGCTGTTCCCTCCCCTTCTCTCTCTCTATGGCTGTTCCCTCCCCTTCTCTCTCTCTATGGCTGTTCCCTCCCCTTCTCTCTCTATATCGCTGTTCCCTCCCCTTCTCTCTCTATGGCTGTTCCCTCCCTTTCTCTCTCTATGGCTGTTCCCTCCCCTTCTCTCTGTCTATGGCTGATCCCTCCCCTTCTCTCTCTATGGCTGTTCCCTCCCCTTCTCTCTCTATGGCTGTTCCCTCCCCTTCTCTCTCTATGGCTGTTCCCTCCCCTTCTCTCTCTCTATGGCTGTTCCCTCCCCTTCTCTCTCTATGGCTGTTCCCTCCCCTTCTCTCTCTCTATGGCTGTTCCCTCCCCTTCTCTCTCTCTATGGCTGTTCCCTCCCCTTCTCTCTCTATGGCTGTTTATTTTAAGAGAGGTAAAGTGGAGATCGGCCCCAACAATGGCATTACCTTCCTCTACACTTTGTCTGACCCACACACACACACACACACACACACACACACACACACCCACCCACCCCCACAGGCCTTCTATTGTTCCCTGTGAGTGGTAATCACCCCTCCTGCCAGTCTGTCTGGCTCCTATACCTGGGACCTCCACACCACATGGTTTCTTTAACTCCAGTCCTCAACATCCCCCAACAGTTGTTGTTGTAGCTTCAGAGAAGCACACCTGATTCAACTAGCCATCTAGTCATCAACCACTTCACTAGGACAGCACATCTACTGATTCAACTAGCCATCTAGTCATCAACCACTTCACTAGGACAGCACATCTACTGATTCAACTAGCCATCTAGTCATCAACCACTTCACTAGGACAGCACATCTACTGATTCAACTAGCCATCTAGTCATCAACCACTTCACTAGGACAGCACATCTACTGATTCAACTAGCCATCTAGTCATCAACCACTTCACTAGGACAGCACATCTACTGATTCAACTAGCCATCTAGTCATCAACCACTTCACTAGGACAGCACATCTACTGATTCAACTAGTCATCTAGTCATCAACCACTTCACTAGGACAGCACATCTACTGATTCAACTAGCCATCTAGTCATCAACCACTTCACTAGGACAGCACATCTACTGATTCAACTAGTCATCTAGTCATCAACCACTTCACTAGGACAGCACATCTACTGATTCAACTAGTCATCTAGTCATCAACCACTTCACTAGGACAGCACATCTACTGATTCAACTAGCCATCTAGTCATCAACCACTTCACTAGTTGAATCAGGTTGAAGAGGTTTATCTGTCTAAAACCTTCATTGGTATTCTTCATTGTTTGTGATAATATTGAATCAACCGAGTGGCGCAGTGGTCTAAGGCACTGCATCGCAGTGCTAGCTGTGCCACTAGAGATCCTGGTTAGAATCCAGGCTCTGTTGTAGCCGGCTGCGACCGGGAGACCCATGGGGCGGTGAATAATTGGCCCAGGGGAGGGAATGGCCGGCAGGGATGTAGCTCTGTTGGTAGAGCATGGCGTTTGCAATGCCAGGGTTGTGGGTTCGATTCCCACGGGGGGCCAGTATGAACAAATAAATAATAATAATGTATGCACTCCCTAACTCTAAGTTGCTCTGGATAAGAGCATCTGCTAAATGATTAAAATGTAAAGTGAAGGATTAATCTACCTATAACTGAAGGCAGCCAGTGTATAAAAACTGCACCAGACAGATACAAATGAGAGTTTGACTGTGTTTTACTATAGACCATTAGGCCAGCCAATGTCCAGAGTCAAGAGCATGGGGACTCTTAATTTGAAGGGACATTTTACACTATGGTTCTACTGATGCTGCCAAGAGAACAGAGATGAACCAGTGGAGTAGCTGGTGCAAAGCTACGCTAACAAGCATGTTGGGAGAATGAAACCACGGGGGATAAACGTTCAGGACAGGTAGTGAGTGAAAATGTAAAGTGACCCGTTCAGCCACTGTCTGGATTATTTCATGTAACTTCTTATACGTTTTTTCTTTTCTTTGCAATGTTTTTATTTACAATGTTTTTTTTGGAACAGATTCCAGTTGGAACGTTCCTCACAAAATATACCTCCCCCAACAACAACAACCCCCCTCAAACAAACACAGAGACAGTCAGCCAATGAAATTACAGGATCAATCATACTAATTAGAAAGGCAGAAGCATGCATGATAAGAAATGGAGGCTCATTGTCACACCTGTGACATATGCTTTAAGATACAAACGTCAAATACATGTCGACAATCCTTCCTCCAAAAGGACCCTTCTATGGGATCACGTCATGAAAATCCCCCAAAAAGCCATGTTCTTCTTTATTTTCCCAGCTTCGTGAGGAATCACCCAAAGAGCAAATTCACAATGGAAACCTTAGTTCTACCTGAACCTCTCGTTGAGTCTTTGAAAGGAAGTTCAAATCCAAGGACACAGAAAGAATCCAATGGAACACGGTGATGTCATAGAGAATGATAGAGGCCTCTAGTGGCCAAAACCCGTATTATCATGGGCAGGGCCTTTGAGGGCTTCCACCATTTTAATTAATGTAGACAACTGGGTGGGACTTCTATCTTTATTGGCTGGCCACGCCTCCAACCGCACCCGTACCTGCAGCCTTACAGGCGTACTGCCTAATAGCCAACTATCATCACAATACATTGTGTTAACACAGGCTTGGCCGACTATCATCACAATACATTGTGTTAACGTAGGATTGGCCGACTATCATCACAATACATTGTGTTAACACAGGATTGGCCAACTATCATCACAATACATTGTGTTAACACAGGCTTGGCCGACAATCATCACAATACATTGTGTTAACACAGGCTTGGCCAACTATCCTCACAATACAATGTGTTAACACTGTCTTGGCCAACTATCATCACAATACATTGTGTTAACACAGGCTTGGCCAACTATCATCACAATACATCGTGTTAACACTGGCTTGGCCAACTATCATCACAATACATTGTGTTAACACAGGCTTGGCCAACTATCATCACAATACATCGTGTTAACACTGGCTTGGCCAACTATCATCACAATACATTGTGTTAACACAGGCTTGGCCAACTATCCTCACAATACAATGTGTTAACACAGGCTTGGCCAACTATTATCACAATACATTGTGTTAACACAGGCTTGGCCAACTATCATCAAAATACATTGTGTTAACACAGGCTTGGCTAAGTACATATATCAACACATTACTTTTCTAGTTTGATCATTTAATCATTTTCGGCAATTTCATTTTGGCTTTATGCTTTCAAGTTACCACGTTCCATTCACCATTACACTCGGTTCATTCTGCTCCAGTCACTGCCTATGGACACCACCCGGCTCCTCACTGCAAGCCTGCAGACATCAAGCATCTGTGCCACGAGTTGACGTGTGTTTATGTGTTTAAATGTTTATATGTTTATAGTTATACTGGACAGAGAAGGAACCCTGGGGGCTTTTATAGAATGCTAATGTCTTACACACACACACACACACACACACACACACACACACACACACACACACAGACACACACACACACACACACACACACACACACAGACACACACACACACACACACACACAGACACACACACACAAGGCTGGAACCTTTGCCATGAGCTGTTAAAGCCATCGTCAGCCATCCTCCTCCTCCTCCTCCTCCTCCTCCTCCTCTTCCTCCTCTTCCTAATATTCTTCCTCCTCCTCCTCCTCCTCTTCCTCCTCTTCCTAATATTCTTCATCTTCCTCCTCCTCCTCCTCCTCCTCCTCCTCCTCCTCCTCCTCCTCCTCCTCCTCCTCCTCCTCCTCCTCCTAATGTTCTTCCTCCTCCTCCTCCTCCTCCCCCTCTTCCTGCTCTTCCTAAAATTATTCATCTTCCTCCTCCTCCTCCTCCTCCTCCTCCTCCACTTCTTCCTCTTCTTCCTAATATTCTTCCTCCTCCTCCTCCTCCTCCCTCTCCTCCTCCCCCTCTTCTTCTTCCTCCTCCTCCTCCCCCTCTCTCTCCTCCTCCTCCTCCTCCTCCTCCCCCTCCCCCTCCGCCTCCCCCCTTTTCTTCTTCCTCCTCCTCCTCCTCCTCCCCCTCTTCCTCCTCTTCCTCCTCCTCCTCCTCCCCCTCTTCATCCGCTTCCTAATATTCTTCATCTTCCTCCTCCTCCCCCTCCTCCTCCTCCTCCTCCCCCTCCTCTTCCTGTCTTCCCTGCTAGGGCAGTATGATGTTATGAAACGTTTAGATCTAAATATATACGATGTAGACCATCTGACCTCTTTAGTTGAGCAGCCAGGTCACACCAGATCCACTGCAGTATTAAATGTTTGTCCAGGTCCCCAGGATGCCGGGAGATGCCTTCAATACTGTCCACTAGGGGCAAACGTGAACACCTATTACTATCTAGTGGTGTGGTTCTCAATCAGAGGCAACGTGAATCAGCTGTTGCTTGTTGTCTCTGATTGGGAACCATACTTAGGCAGCCTGTTTTCCACAGTGTTTTGTGGGATCTTGTTTCGTATGGTTTTGTATTGTAACCAAGGACGTCACGTTATCGTTTTGTTGTTTTGTTCTGGAATAAAAAAGGTATGTTCACTTCTCACGCTGCGCATTGGTCCACTTCCTCCAACGATCGTGATAGAAGATCCCACCCTAACTGGACCAAGCAGCGTGTCCAGGAGCCAACGCCAGAGGTGAATCTAGCGGATATCCACCTCGACTGGTTCAAGCCGCGGGAGGAGGAGAGAGGCTGGACTTGGGAGCAGAGGAGCGAGAGTCTGGCGAGAGCCATGGAGGCCTAGCCCACGGGGAGGAGAGACGGCCAGAACATTTTTAGGGGGGGGCTCACGCCGTGGACGACGGGGCAGCAGGAGGCCGCCAGGTTACGGGAGTCACTGGTCACCAGGGGGAAGGAGTATGTAGAGGCACGGCGAGAGGTACTGGGGTGTGTTGCCAGTCCGGTCCGGCCCGTTCCTGATCCCCGCGTAGGGCCAGTGGTGCGCGTCGTCAGCCCGGTTCGGCCCGTCCCTGCTCCCCGCACCAAGTCAATGGTGCGCGTCGTCAGCCCGGTCCGGCCTGTTCCTGCTCCCCGCACCAAGCCAGTGGTGCGCTTCGTCAGCCCGGTTCGGCCCGTCCCTGATCCCCGCACCAAGCCAATGGTGCTCGTCGTCAGCCCGGTCCGGCCTGTTCCTGCTCCCCGCACCAAGCCAGTGGTGCGCTTTGTCAGCCCGGTTCGGCCCGTCCCTGCTCCCCGCACCAAGCCAATGGTGCGCGTCGTCAGCCCGGTCCGGCCTGTTCCTGCTCCCCGCACTAAGCCAGTGGTGCGCTTCGTCAGCCCGGTTCGGCCCGTCCCTGCTCCCCACACCAAGCCTGTGGTGCGCGTCGTCAGTCCGGCACAGCCCGTGCCTGTTCCACCGGTGCCGGCACCGGTCAGCTGCTCCACTCCGGAGCTAGAGCAATCCGCTCCATCAGTGTTCAGTCCAGCTCCGGCCAGCAGGGCCAGACCGGACCAGGGGTGCTTTGGTGGGTTAGAGAGGGAGTGGGGGTCATGCCCGGAGCCGGAACCGCCTCCGAGGAGGAATGCCCACCCGGCCCTCCCCTGTTCGGTTTATGTTTGGCGCGGTCGCAGTCCGCGCCTTTGGGGGGGGGGGGTACTGTCACGCCCTGGCTCTGGGACTCTGTTATGTTGAGCCAGGGTGTGTTGTTTCTATGTGTTTTTGTGTGCTAGGTTGAGAATCTAGTTCATTTGTTTCTATGTTGGCCGGTGTGGTTCTCAATCAGAGGCAACGTGAATCAGCTGTTGCTTGTTGTCTCTGATTGGGAACCATACTTAGGCAGCCTGTTTTCCACAGTGTTTTGTGGGATCTTATTCCGTATGGTTTTGTATTGTAACCAAGGACGTCACGTTATCGTTTTGTTGTTTTGTTCTGGAATAAAAAAGGTATGTTCACTTCTCACGCTGCGCATTGGTCCACTTCCTCCAACGATCGTGACAGCTATAGCCAACCACTGAACGTTATCCTGCTCCCAAATATATATACTGTAGCTATAGCCAACCACTGAACGTTATCCTGCTCCCAAATATATATACTGTAGCTATAGCCAACCTCTGAACGTTATCCTGCTCCCAAATATATATACTGTAGCTATAGCCAACCACTGAATGTTATCCTGCTCCCAAATATATATATATATATATATACTGTAGCTATAGCCAACCACTGAACGTTATCCTGCTCCCAAATATATATACTCTAGCTATAGCCAACCACTGAACGTTATCCTGCTCCCAAATATATATACTGTAGCTATAGCCAACCATCGCCGTTGATATGGTCAGTAGTGACTTTGCCACATGATAGGTAAACAAACAAACAGGCAAGTAGCCTACAAGCGGAGTATGAAAAATGTATGCACTCACTAAAAACAAGCGGATTCAGCAACACGGACACCGATGGAAATTCTTGCGATTTGACAGTTCCCAAAGGACATGAACTGGTTGAATCAACATTGTTTCTACTTTATAGGACAAGGCTTAATCAGTTTTATGGGAAACCAGCCAATAGTGTACAGCCATAATATAAATGTTTAATGTCTGTTTCCACTAGATTGCGTTACTGACTGACCAGACTGTCTGACCTGCACTGCCTCCTCCTGACTGATATCTAACCAGCCCAGAGGCTTGAAGAGACATTAGACTGTCTGACTGATATCTAACCAGCCCAGAGGCTTGAAGAGACATTAGACTGTCTGACTGATATCTAACCAGCCCAGAGGCTTGAAGAGACATTAGACTGTCTGACTGATATCTAACCAGCCCAGAGGCTTGAAGAGACATTAGACTGTCTGACTGATTTCTAACCAGCCCAGAGGCTTGAAGAGACATTAGACTGTCTGACTGATATCTAACCAGCCCAGAGGCTTGAAGAGACATTAGACTGTTTGACTGATATCTAACCAGCCCAGAGGCTTGAAGAGACATTAGACTGTCTGACTGATACCTAACCAGCCCAGAGGCTTGAAGAGACATTAGACTGTCTGACTGATATCTAACCAGCCCAGAGGCTTGAAGAGACATTAGACTGTCTGACTGATATCTAACCAGCCCAGAGGCTTGAAGAGACATTAGACTGTCTGACCTGCACTGCCTCCTCCTGACTGATATCTAACCAGCCTAGAGGCTTGAAGAGACATTAGACTGTCTGACTGATATCTAATCAGCTCAGAGGCTTGAAGAGACATTAGACTGTTTGACTGATATCTAACCAGCCCAGAGGCTTGAAGAGACATTAGACTGTCTGACTGATACCTAACCAGCCCAGAGGCTTGAAGAGACATTAGACTGTCTGACTGATATCTAACCAGCCCAGAGGCTTGAAGAGACATTAGACTGTCTGACTGATATCTAACCAGCCCAGAGGCTTGAAGAGACATTAGACTGTCTGACCTGCACTGCCTCCTCCTGACTGATATCTAACCAGCCTAGAGGCTTGAAGAGACATTAGACTGTCTGACTGATATCTAATCAGCTCAGAGGCTTGAAGAGACATTAGACTGTCTGACTGATATCTAACCAGCCCAGAGGCTTGAAGAGACATTAGACTGTCTGACCTGCACTGCCTCCTCCTGACTGATATCTAACCAGCCTAGAGGCTTGAAGAGACATTAGACTGTCTGACTGATATCTAATCAGCTCAGAGGCTTGAAGAGACATTAGACTGTCTGACTGATACCTAACCAGCCCAGAGGCTTGAAGAGACATTAGACTGTCTGACTGATATCTAACCAGCCCAGAGGCTTGAAGAGACATTAGACTGTCTGACTGATATCTAACCAGCCCAGAGGCTTGAAGAGACATTAGACTGTCTGACCTGCACTGCCTCCTCCTGACTGATATCTAACCAGCCTAGAGGCTTGAAGAGACATTAGACTGTCTGACTGATATCTAATCAGCTCAGAGGCTTGAAGAGACATTAGACTGTTTGACTGATATCTAACCAGCCCAGAGGCTTGAAGAGACATTAGACTGTCTGACTGATACCTAACCAGCCCAGAGGCTTGAAGAGACATTAGACTGTCTGACTGATATCTAACCAGCCCAGAGGCTTGAAGAGACATTAGACTGTCTGACTGATATCTAACCAGCCCAGAGGCTTGAAGAGACATTAGACTGTCTGACCTGCACTGCCTCCTCCTGACTGATATCTAACCAGCCTAGAGGCTTGAAGAGACATTAGACTGTCTGACTGATATCTAATCAGCTCAGAGGCTTGAAGAGACATTAGACTGTCTGACTGATATCTAACCAGCCCAGAGGCTTGAAGAGACATTAGACTGTCTGACCTGCACTGCCTCCTCCTGACTGATATCTAACCAGCCTAGAGGCTTGAAGAGACATTAGACTGTCTGACTGATATCTAATCAGCCCAGAGGCTTGAAGAGACATTAGACTGTCTGACCTGCACTGCCTCCTCCTGACTGATATCTAACCAGCCTAGAGGCTTGAAGAGACATTAGACTGTTTTTTATTTTTTTTATTTTTTTTATTTCACCTTTATTTAACCAGGTAAGCCAGTTGAGAACAGGTTCTCATTTACAACTGCGACCTGGCCAAGATAAAGCAAAGTAGTGCAATAAAAACAACACAGAGTTACATATAGGGTAAAAAAACATAAAGTCAGAAATACAACAGAAAATATATATACAGTGTGTGCAAATGTAGCAAGTTATGGAGGTAAGGCAATAAATAGGCTATAGTGCAGAATAATTACAATAGTATTAACACTGGAATGCTATATGTGCAAGAGATTATGTGCAAATAGAGATACTGGGGTGCAAAAGAGCAAAATAAATAACAATATAGGGATGAGGTAGTTGGGTGGGCTAATTTCAGATGGGCTGTGTACAGGTGCAGTGATCGGTAAGGTGCTCTGACAACTGATGCTTAAAGTTATTGAGGGAGATAAGAGTCTCCAGCTTCAGAGATTTTTGCAATTCGTTCCAGGCATTGGCAGCAGAGAACTGGAAGGAATGGCGGCCAAAGGAGGTGTTGGCTTTGGGAATGACCAGTGAGATATACCTGCTGGAGCGCAGACTACGGGTGGGTGCTGCTATGGTGACCAATGAGCTAAGATAAGGCGGGGATTTGCCTAGCAGTGATTTATAGATGGCCTGGAGCCAGTGGGTTTGACGACGGACATGTAGTGAGGACCAGCCAACAAGAGCGTACAGGTCACAGTGGTGGGTAGTGTATGGGGCTTTGGAGACAAAACGGATGGCACTGTGATAGACTACATCCAATTTGCTGAGTAGAGTGTTGGAGGCTATTTTGTAAATGACATCGCCGAAGTCAAGGATCGGTAGGATAGTCAGTTTTACGAGGGCATGTTTGGCAACATGAGTGAAGGAGGCTTTGTTGCGAAATAGGAAGCCGATTCTAGATTTAACTTTGGATTGGAGATTCTTTATGTGAGTCTGGAAGTTGAGTTTACAGTCTAACCAGACACCTAGATATTTGTAGTTGTCCACATACTCTAGGTCCGACCCGTCGAGAGTGGTGATTCTAGTCGGGTGGGCGGGTGCTAGCAGCGTTCGATTGAAAAGCATGCATTTAGTTTTACTAGTGTTTAAGAGCAGTTGAAGGCTACTGAAGGATTGTTGTATGGCATTGAAGCTCGTTTGGAGGTTTGTTAACACAGTGTCCAATGAAGGGCCAGATGTATAGAAAATGGTGTCGTCTGCGTAGAGGTGGATCTGAGAGTCACCAGCAGCAAGAGCGACATCATTGATATACACGGAGAAAAGTGTCGGCCCAAGAATTGAACCCTGTGGCACCCCCATAGAGACTGCCATAGGTCCAGACAACAGGCCCTCCGATTTGACACACTGAACTCTATCTGAGAAGTAGTTGGTGAACCAGGCGAGGCAGTCATTTGAGAAACCAAGGCTATTTAGTCTGCCAATAAGAATGCGGTGGTTGACAGAGTCGAAAGCCTTGGCCAGGTCGATGAAGACGGCTGCACAGTACTGTCTATTATCAATCGCGGTTATAATATCGTTTAGGACCTTGAGCGTGGCTGAAGTGCACCCGTGACCAGCTCGGAAACCGGATTGCATAGCGGAGAAGGTACGGTGGTATTCGAAATGGTCGATGATCTGTTTGTTAACTTGGCTTTCGAATACTTTCGAAAGGCAGGGCAGGATGGATATAGGTCTGTAGCAGTTTGGATCTAGAGTGTCACCCCCTTTGAAGAGGGGGATGACCGCGGCAGCTTTCCAATCTCTGGGGATCTCAGACGTTATGAAAGAGAGGTTGAACAGACTAGTAATAGGGGTTGCGACAATTTCGGCGGCTAGTTTTAGAAAGAAAGGGTCCAGATTGTCTAACCCAGCTGATTTGTAGGGGTCCAGATTTTGCAGCGCTTTCAAAACATCAGCTGTCTGAATTTGTGTGAAGGAGAAGCGGGGGGGGCATGGGCAAGTTGCAGCAGAGGGTGCAGAGTTGGTGGCCGGGTTAGTGGTAGCCAGATGGAAAGCATGGCCAGCTCTAGCAAAATGCTTGTTGAAATTCTCGATTATTGTAGATTTATCGGTGGTGATAGTGTTTCCTAGCCTCAGTGCAGTGGGCAGCTGGGAGGAAGTGCTCTTATTCTCCATGGACTTTACAGTGTCCCAAAACTTTTTGGAGTTAGTGCTACAGGAAGCAAATTTCTGTTTGAAAAAGTTAGCCTTTGCTTTCCTGACTGCTTGTGTATATTGGTTCCTAACTTCCCTGAAAAGTTGCATATTAGACTGTCTGACTGATATCTAACCAGCTCAGAGGCTTGAAGAGACATTAGACTGTCTGACTGATATCTAACCAGCCCAGAGGCTTGAAGAGACATTAGACTGTCTGACTGATATCTAACCAGCCCAGAGGCTTGAAGAGACATTAGACTGTCTGACTGATATCTAACCAGCCCAGAGGCTTGAAGAGACATTAGACTGTTTGACTGATATCTAACCAGCCCAGAGGCTTGAAGAGACATTAGACTGTCTGACTGATATCTAACCAGCTCAGAGGCTTGAAGAGACATTAGACTGTCTGACTGATATCTAACCAGCCCAGAGGCTTGAAGAGACATTAGACTGTCTGACTGATATCTAACCAGCCCAGAGGCTTGAAGAGACATTAGACTGTCTGACTGATATCTAACCAGCCCAGAGGCGTGAAGAGACATTAGACTGTCTGACTGATATCTAATCAGCTCAGAGGCTTGAAGAGACATTAGACTGTCTGACTGATATCTAACCAGCCCAGAGGCTTGAAGAGACATTAGACTGTCTGACTGATATATAACCAGCCCAGAGGCTTGAAGAGACATTAGACTGTTTGAGCTACACTGCCTCCTCCTGTGAGAGCCACGTCAGGTGACACTACACCGTCCTAACAATGCAAACACACATCCTGGTCGAGGTCACTGGAGACGGGGGGACACAAAGGCCACCATGGCAACGCTGGAAAGACAAAGATAACTCGAGGTAATTTTCTGTTATTTAACGTTCCTGAATGCCATTGACAATACCCCAATTTGATAAATACTCCTATTTGATAAACCATTTCTTTGTATTTCAGTTAGAGAAACTAAACTGTGAACTGTGTGTGTCATGCTTAGGAAAGTGACACTGAGGAGGAGGAGGAGGAGGAGGAACGGGGGAGCTTCTGTAAAAAGATGAAGAAGAAGATTCTGCGGAGGAGAATTCTGACAAACTATTAAGGAGGATATATGAGCTAGAGCAACAGAACAGAAACATCGATATAGACTTGAAGCAGGAGAACTCTGAATTCAAGAAAACTTCTAAGGACTTGAAGCAGAAGAACTCTGAGCTAGAGAACACTTCTGAATACTTAAAGCAGAAGAACTCTGAGCTAGATAACACTTCTGAAGACTTAAAGCAGAAGAACTCTGAGCTAGAGAAAACTTCTGAAGACTTAAAACAGAAGAACTCTGAACTAGAGAAAACTTCTGAAGACTTGAAGCAGAAGAACTCTGAGCTAGAGAAAACTTATGAAGACTTAAAACAGAAGAACTCTGAACTAGAGAAAACTTCTGAAGACTTGAAGGAGCTGGAGCAGTTTTGCCTTGAAGAATGGGCAAAAATCCCAGTGGCTAGATGTGCCAAGCTTATAGAGACATACCCCAAGAGACTTGCAGCTGTAATTGCTGCAAAAGGTGGCTCTACAAAGTAGTGACTTTGGGGGGGGGGTGAATAGTTATGCACGCTCAAGTTTTCAGTTTTTTTGTCTTATTTCTTGTTTGTTTCACAATAAAAAATATTTTTCATATTCAAAGTGGTAGGCATGTTGTGTAAATCAATTGATACAAACCCAAAAAAATCAATTTTAATTCCAGGTTGTAAGGCAACAAAATAGGAAAAATACCAAGGGGAGTGAATACTTTCGCAAACCACTTATATATATACATTTATAATTAAAATTAATATGTTTTGTTTAACTGATTGAACAAATTTTTATTTTTTTTACTTTTATTTGTGGTGTGGTTTTCATATCAGCCCTTTTGAGCTTCCCATCCTCACCTGAACACCGTTTTTACCTGTTTATTTATCTGCAGTGTTTTGTCTTTCACTTCTTTTCTTTGGTGTGAATAAATAAAACCTAAAACCTAATTGAGAAATGTTTTCACTTGCAATGACTTGTTATGTTTAAACCGTGATTTAAACTGAGACTCAGTGATATGACATGTAAGGCTGTGTGTCTGCCTGTATTCATATATGGACCTGATTTCCATTCAGACTGCTTTGTCCAGCCAAGTGGCACTTTGTGGGATACATTGAATGTAATGGAGTTGAAGTTGTGTTCCCAGCTGTCCACAGGATGGCGCCAGAGCAGCATAACTGGACGGGTGAGACATGAGTAATATACCAGGGAAATACACTATATATACAAAAGTATGTGGACAACCGTTCAAATTAGTGGATTCGGCTATTTCAGCCAAACCCGTTGCTGACAGGTGTATGAAATCGAGCACACAGCCATGCAATCTCCATAGACAAACATTGGCAGTAGAATGGCCTTACAGAAGTGCTCATTGACTTTCAACATGGCACCATCATAGAATGCCACCTTTCCAACAAGTCACATTTCTGCCCTGCTAGAGCTGCCCCGGTCAACTGTAAGTGCTTTTATTGTGAAGTGGAAACGTCTAGGAGCAACAACGGCTCAGCCGTGAAGTTGTAGGCCACACAAGCTCACAGAACGGGACCGCTTAGTGTCTATGGAGATTGCATGGCTGTGTGCTCGATTTTATACACCTGTCAGCAACCGGTGTGGCTGAAATATCAAAATCCACTAATTTGAAAGGGTGTCCACTAGGGGTGTAACGATTCGTTTTAACAACGATTCGATTTTTATCACGATTCGTGGTTGTCGATACGATTCAAGGACGATATTGGTTCATTTAGAACGATACGATCCGAAACGATTCAGTGACTTGAAATCGATTCAGTAACCTTTTAGCCAAAAATTCAACCAGTGTGACTGAAATAAATACCTGGATACTGGACAGTGCAGGTGAAGTTTCCTAGATTCCTGTTTCTTGTAAGGACCGCAATGGTGGCTTGATAATTTCTCGCTCGTCGGCTTCTCCTCTGTTGTCCGCTTCTCCTCTGTTGTCCGCCATGCTTTGTTTTGTTGTCTTGGCGCCTTTGCGCTGCTGCTGGCGCGATGACGTCACGGATAGGCAGACTGAATCAAGTAATGTTTAAAGCCTTTATCATTAAAAGTGCGAAGAAAAAACATCCATATAAAGTCTGACGTGCTTAAATCCAATGGGTTATTTCCTAGTATCGATACAATCGATTTATTACATTTTAAAACGATGTTAGATCGATATATGTTGTCCAAAAGGCCAACTCGCCGAGCACAGATCGATGTTGTTGGATCATAGGAATATAAATCGATACATCGATGTAGTAGATGGATCGTTACACCCCTAGTGTCCACATACTGCTGTATACACAGTGCTTTTGGGAAGTATTCAGACCCCTTGACTTTTTCCACATTTTGTTACGTTAAAGCCTTATTCCAAAATTGATTAAACTGTTTTTTTCCCTCATCAATCTACACACAACATCCCATAATGACAAAGTTATGGGTTTTTAGAACTCCTGTGTTGTCTTGGTTGTGTGCTTAGGCTCATTGTCCTGTTGGAAGGTGAACCTTCAACCCAGTCTGAGGTCCAGAGCGCTCTGGAGCAGGTTTTCATCAAGGATCTCTCTGTACTTTGCTCTGTTCATCTTTCCCTCGATCCTGACTAGTCTCCCAGTCCCTGCCACTAAAAAAACATCCCCACAGCATGCTGCCACCACCATGTTTCACCGTAGGGATGGTGCCAGGTTTCCTCCAGAAGTGACGCTTGGCATTCAGGCCAAAGAGATCAATATTGGTTTCATCAGACCAGAGAATCTTGTTTCTCATGGTCTGAGAGTCTTTAGGTGCCTTTTGGCAAACTCCAAGCGGGCTGTCATGTGCCTTTTACTGAGGAGTGGCTTCCGTCTGGCCACTCTGCCATAAAGACCTGATTGGTGGAGTGCTGCAGAGATGTCCTTCTGGAAGGTTCTCCCATATCCACAGAGGAACTCTGGAGCTCTGTCAGAGTGACCATCGGGTTCTTGGTCACCTCCCTGACCAAGGCCCTTCTCCCCCGATTGCTCAGTTTGGCCGGGCGGCAAGCTCTAGGAAGAATCTTGGTGGTTCCAAACTTATTCCATTTAAGAATGATGGAGGCCACTGTGTTCTTGGGGACCTTCAATGCTGCAGAAATTTTTTGGTACCCTTCCCCTCGGCACAATCCTGTCTCGGAGCTCTACGGACAATTCCTTCGACCTCGTAGCTTGGTTTTTGCACTGACATGCACTGTCAACTGTGGGACCTTATATAGACAGGTGTGTGCCTTTCCAAATCATGTCCAATCAATTGAATTTACCACAGGTGGAATCCAATCAAGTTGTAGAAACATCTCAGGGATGATCAACGGAAACAGGATGCACATGAGCTCAATTTCGAATCTCATAGCAAAGGGTCTGAAAACTTCTGTAAATAAGGTATTTCTATATATTTGCAAACATGTCTAAAAACCTGTTTTCACTTTGTCATTATGGGGTATTGTGTGTAAATTGATGGGGAAAAATAACTAATTTAATCTATTTTAGAATAAGGCTGTAACTTAACAAAATGTGGAAAATGTCAAGGGGTCTGTATACTTTTTGAATGCACTGTAGATATGGTGTGGACTGTATACTCAATACAATCTAAATCTGATACCTCACTGTCTGTCTTGGATTGATACTGCTTTTTAAACTGCTCTGGTCAGTCTACTCAAATATTTGGACTATACATTTTTCTCTCTACAAGCAATACTTTGATCATTTGTCATTTCTAATAATGAAACATCCATTTATGAATAGATAGAGCAGGTTTCAGGACACTGATTTAACTGAAAATGTTGAAAGATATACTGCCAATATCTTCACCACCAAAGAATATCAGTGTGGTTTTAATATGATTTGACTCTTTGCAGGCTGTCAGGCTGTCTAGTCACAGAGGAAGGCTGTGCTTCTCTGGTCTCAGCTCTGAAGTCAAACCCCTCACACCTGAGAGAGCTGGACCTGAGTAACAATGACCTGAAGGATTCAGGAGTGAAGCTGCTCTCTGCTGGACTGGACTTGAGTAAAAGTAAAGATACCTTAATAGAAAATGACTCAACTAAAATTGAAAGTCACCCAGTAAAATACTACTTGAGTAAAAGTCTAAAAGTATTTGGTTTTAAATGTACTTAAGTATCAAAAGTAAATGTAATTGCTAAAATATACTAAAGTATCAAAAGTAAAAGTACAAGTATAAATAATTTCAAATTCCTTACATAAAGCAAACCAGACGATTTTCTTGTTTTTAAAATGTACGTTCAGCCAGAGGCACACTCCAACACTCAGACAATTTACAAACAAAGCATTTGTGTTTAGTGAGTCTGCCAGATCAGAGGCAGTAGGGATGTTCTCTTGATAAGGGTGTGAATTGGAAAATGTTCTGTCCTGCTAAGCATTCAAAATGTAACGAGTACTTTTGGGTGTCAGGGAAAATGTATGGAGTAAAAAGTACATTATTTTCTTTAGGAATGTAGTGAAGTGAAAGTAAAAGTAGTCAAAAATATGAATAGTAAAGTCAAGTACAGATACCCCCAAAAAACTACTTAAGTAGTACTTTAAAGTATTTTTACCTAAGTACTTTACACCACTGGTTAACGCTCTTTCTTAGCTAGCTGGACTATGCACTTGCCTCTGCTAGCAATACACTGTGCTAACATTAGCCTATTCTGGACCACAGAAAATAGCAGTTTTAAACAGTTGTAAAAACTCACTTCTTCCAGACAGAATAGTTCCTGTAGATTCAGACTTACTCATCACCAATCTTTTGTTATGTCTCGTGGGTTTCATAACCACGTCTGTATAACAATTAAATAATGATGAGACAGGAGACAGGAATCAGTTCAACCATTTATCTGGAACGTGATCATCTCAACACATACAAACCCCCATGATGCTCTGCGGCACAACCCCAATATACAACAAATACATAGATAAGTAAATGGACACTAAACAAAACTCATAGAGGAATTTAAATGTTCAGTTGTAGAAAGTAGGGCCATGGGATAGGGTCAGAAAGGTCAGTATGTTTGATAACTGGTTACAGAGGTGATAAGTATGAGGTCCATTATAACACAGTGAAGAAGAGGTGGGAGCTAAAAGCAGACATGGACAGTGAGACGGTGTGAGGAGGTCAGGGGTGAAACACTAGATCAGGACAGGTAGAAATGGCAGGGCTGGTTGTGTTCAGTGTGTGTGTCCAGTGTGTGTGTGTCCAGTGTGTGTCCAGTCTGTGTGTGTGTGTGTGTGTGTGTCCAGTGTGTGTTTGTCCAGTGTGTGTGTGTGTTCAATGTGTGTGTGTCCAGTATGTGTGTCTGTTCAGTGTCAGTGTGTGTGTGTGTGTATTCAGTGTGTGAGTGTGTGTGTTTCCAGTGTGTGAGTGTGTGTGTTTCCAGTGTGTGTGTGTCCAGTGTTTGTCTGTCCAGTGTGTGTGTGTGTGTGTGAGTCCTGTGTGTGTTTGTCCAGTGTGTGTGTGTGTCCAGTGTGTATGTGTGTTCAGTGTGTGTGTGTCCAATGTGTATGGATGTGTGTGTCCAGTGTGTGTGTGTGTGTGTGTGAATCCAGTGTGTGTGTATGTGTGTGTGTGTGTCCCCAGTGTGTGTGTGTCCAGTGTGTGTGTGTGTGTTCAGTGTGTGTGTGTGTGTGTCCAGTGGGTGTGTGTGTTCAGCATGTGTGTGTTCAGTGTGTGTGTGTATCCAGCGTGTATGTTTAGTGTGTGTGTGTCCAGTGTGTGTGTGTGTGTGTGTGTGTGTGTGTGTGTCCATTGTGTTTGTGTATCCAGTTTGTGTGTCCAGTGTTTGTGTGTGTGTGTGTCCAGTGTGTGTGTGTCCAGTGTGTGTGTGTCCATTGTGTGTGTGTCCAGTGTGTGTGTGTGTGTGTGTCCAGTGTGTGTCCAGTGTGTGTGTCAGGTGTGTGTGTCCAGTGTGTATGTGTGTGTGTGTGTGTGTCCAGTGTGTGTGTGTGTGTCCAGTGTGTGTGTGTGTGTCCAGCGTGTGTGTCCAGTGTGTGTGTGTGTCCAGTGTGTGTGTCCTGTGTGTGTGTGTGTCAGGTGTGTGTCCTGTGTGTATGTGTGTGTGT
>NW_025534875.1:35000-132500 GCF_020615455.1 Coregonus clupeaformis
GTTGAATGATCATATGTTATACTGTATTGTAATATAAAACACACTTATTCATATTAATTACACACACACACACACACACACATCCTGAACAAACACAAACACACACACACACTGGACACACATACACATCCTGAACACACACACACACACACTTACACTGAACACACACACACACACACTGGACACACATAGGAACGCGCCACACACATACACAGACACACACATTGTCAAAGCAACTCTTTGTAAACTTTGGTGTCCCTGATTTGTGCTTCTGTAGAACTACAGCTGATATTTAATATGACCAAGTAAGTAATGATGGTGGTCTTTGACTTTGACTTCACTTGAATTAAGACTTATTCTTAGTCATATTCTTCACAGCAGTCAACACTCAATTTTTCTAAGTCCAGGTTTCATTGTGTTCTCTCCACCATGTTCCACACTGTAGCGGTAAGCAGAAGAACAGACAGTCATTGAGGGATACACCTGAAGTCACACACACACACACACACACACACACACACACACACACACACACACACACACACACACACACCCACACACCACACACCACACACACACACACACACACACACACACACACACACACACACACACACACACACACACACACACACACACACACACACACACACACACATACACACACACACACACACACACGGTCAGCATATAACTTAGTCCAAGTGGTGGTCAGAATGTTTGTCTTAACTAGCCTGATAACTCCAACATGTCTGATATGAACATTGACATAAACCCTCTACATACTTGAGTTTCTCCAGTCTGCAGTGTGGATCCTCCAGTCCAGCAGAGAGCAGTCTGACTCCTGAGTCTCCTGGGTGATTGTAGCTCAGGTCCAGCTCTCTCAGGTGTGAGGGGTTTGACTTCAGAGCTGAGACCAGAGAAGCACAGCCTTCCTCTGTGATTAGACAGCCTGACAGACTGCAAAGAGTAGAATCATATTAAAACCACACTGCTATTCTTTGGTGGTGAAAATAGTGGCAGTATATTTTTTCTACATATTAAGATATATCAGTGTCCTGAAACCTGACATATCTATTTATAAATGAATGTATCATTATTAACAATAACAAAATATTTTATAGTACGAATATTTGAGTACCTACCAGATCAGTTTAAAAAGCAGTATCAGTCAAAAGACAGACAGTGAGTTATCAGATTTAGATTGTATTGAGTATACAGTCCACACCATATCTATTTTGACAGTGAAGCTAACATTTTAAATGTGGCTCTGTACTCCAGCATTTTGGATTTGAGATCAAATGTTTCATATGAGGTGACAGTATATAATGTCACCTTTTATTTGAGGGTATTTTAATACATATCTGTTTCACCGTTTAGAAATGAAAGCACTTTATGTATCTAGTCCCCCCATTTGAAGAAGTCATAAGTATTCTGACCAATTCACTTATAGTGTATTAAAATAGTCAAAGTTGAGTATTTGGTCTCAAACTCGTTGGTTGCATTTGCAGTTTGTTTTGGTTGTGTTTTGGGTTATGTTTTGTCCAATAGTAACTGAATGGTGGATGATGACTGGAGTAGTTTTCTGTCTAAGTGAGTAGATAACATGTTTCTAAAGACTACTAAATGAATCCTAATGATGCCATGATTAAGAATAATCATGAATGAATCATGAATAATAATGAGTGAGAAAGTTACAGAGGCTACAACAAAACATGCTAACCTCTCACCATTACCAATAACAGAGGGGGTATGATCCTTGTTCCTCTGTAACTTTCTCATTCATCATCATTCACGATTCATTCATGATTATTCATAATCATGGTAGCATCCACATGAATGTAGAAGTGTTCAGAAACATCTTCTATTCTTACTGACAATACAAGTGAAGTGACTCCAAAATGACAGGACATTATTCACCATTCAGTTTCTATTGGGAAAAACATCATCCAAAACACAACCAAGACAAACTGCAAATGCATTCAACAAGTTTGTAGAATCACAAGCTTGATGTAATCACTGTGGGTAAGGAATATGGGACCAAATACTAAACTTATGACTACTTTAATACAATATAAGTGAATATGTCCAAATTATTACGACTTTTTCAAATGGGAGAAATAGATACATAAAGTGCTTTCATTTCTAAACAGTAACACAGATATGTATGAAAAAATCCTGAAATAAAAGGTGACATTATATTCTGTCACCTCATATGAATCATTTGATCTCAAATCAGACCAACTACAGGAATACTGACCTCAGAGTCTCCAGTTCACAGTGGGGATTCCCCAGGACAGCAGAGAGCAGCTTCACTCCTGAATCCTTCAGGTCATTGTTACTCAGGTCCAGCTCTCTCAGGTGTGAGGGGTTTGACTTCAGAGCTGAGACCAGAGAAGCACAGCCTTCCTCTGTGACTAGACAGCCTGACAGCCTGCAAATAGTCAAATCATGTTAAAACCACACTGCTATTCTTTGGTGGTGAAAATAGTGGCAGTATATTTTTTCTACATATTAAGATATATCAGTGTCCTGAAACCTGACATATCTATTTATAAATGAATGTATCATTATTAACAATAACAAAATATTTTATAGTACGAATATTTGAGTACCTACCAGATCAGTTTAAAAAGCAGTATCAGTCAAAAGACAGACAGTGAGGTATCAGATTTAGATTGTATTGAGTATACAGTCCACACCATTTATATTTTGACAGTGAAGCTAACATTTTAAATGTGGCTCTATGCTCCAGCATTTTGGAATTGAGATAAAATGTTTCATATGAGGTGACAGTATATAATGTCACCTTTAATTTGAGGGAATTTTTATACATATCTGTTTCACCATTTAGAAAAATAAAAGCCCTTTATGTATCTAGTCCCCCTTTTTCAAGAAGTCAAGTATTCTGACCAATTAACTTATAGTGTATTAAAGTAGTCAAAAGTTTAGTATTTGGTCCCATATTCTTTGAATGCAATGACTAAATCAAGCCTGTGACTGCCATGATTGAGAAAGATAATGAATGAATCATGAATAATAATGAATGAGAAAGTTACAGAGGCTACAACAAAACATGCTAACCTCTCACCATTAACATCAAATAAATGGTGACATTCTGTACTGTTGCTTCATATGAAACATTCTACCTTCAATCCAAAATGCTGGAGCATAGCACCAAATGTAAAACTGTAAGCTTCACAGTCCAAACACATATGGTGTGGACTATGTGTGCCTGGTAAACACATGTGGATCTAGTGAACAGTTATCACTTGTTGACCAACTACAGGAATACTGACCTCAGAGTCTCCAGTTTACAGTGGGGATTGCCCAGTCCAGCAGAGAGCAGCTTCACTCCTGAATCCTTCAGGTCATTGTTACTCAGGTCCAGCTCTCTCAGGTGTGAGGGGTTTGACTTCAGAACTGAGGCCAGAGAAGCACAGCCTTCCTCTGTGACTAGACAGCCTGACATCCTGCAAAGAGTCAAATCTTATTAAAACCACACTGCTATTCTTTGGTGGTGAAAATAGTGGCAGTATATTTTTTTCAACATATTCAGATATATCAGTGTCCTGAAACCTGACATATCTATTCATAAATTAATGTATCATTATTAGAAATGACAAATTATCAAAGTATTGCTTGTAGAGAGAAAAATATAAAGTACAAATATGTATATTACAAATATTTGAGTTGACTGACCAGAGCAGTTTAAAAAGCAGTATCAGTCAAAAGACGGACAGTGAGGTATCAGATTTAGATTGTACTGAGTATACAGTCGACACCATATCTATTTTGACAGTGAAGCTAACATTTTAAATGTGGCTCTATACTCCAGCATTTTGGATTTGAGATTAAATGTTTCATATGAGGTGACAGTATATAATGTCACCTTTTATTTGAGGGCATTTCAATACATATCTGTTTCACCGTTTAGAAATGAAAGCACTTTATGTATCTAGTCCCCCCATTTGAAGAAGTCAAACGTATTCTGACCATTTGACTTATAGTGTATTAAAGTAGTCAAAAGTTTAGTATTTGGTTGTAAACTCATTGGTTGCATTTGCAGTTTGTTTTGGTTGTGTTTTGGGTTATGTTTTGCCCAATAGTAACTGAATGGTGGATGATGACTGGAGTAATTTACTGTCTAAGTGTCACGGTTTCGGCCGAGACTGCTCCTCCTCCTGGTTCGGGCAGGCTTCGGCGTTCACCGTCCCCGGAGTACTAGCTGCCACCGTTGAATGTTTCGTGGTGTGATTGCTTTGGTCTGTCTTGCACACCTGTGTCTGTTTGTGTTCTGATTACGTGTCCTATAAGTTCCCTGTTTTGTATTGGTTAGATTGTGTGTTGTTTTCGCCTGTCCGTTGTGCTGCGTGTTTTTTCTCTGTTTGTTGTTTTTACGCATAGTTGCGTATTGCTCGCCTCTGTTGTTTTTGAGGTCGTTTATTTTGTATCTGTGCCTTTGATACATTAGTAAACTTTTGTTGGACTAAGCTTCGGTGTCCTGCGCATGACTTCCACACCATACACCTCAGCCTTGACAGAACAACACACCACCATGGAGTCAGCAGGAGCATTGGCGGCACCCAAGTCGCTGGAGGATCGGATCAGCGACCAAGACACCATGATCCGGCAACTTGGGGCCGCCATGAACGAGGTGTCCAACACGCTGCGCCGGTTGGTTACTGGAGAGGTGCCCACGCCTTCGCACACCTTTCCATCACCAATGGCCAGTCCTCCTCTCTCAGCACCGGAACCCAGTGGCATTCGGCTCTCGCTCCCGAGGGCATATGACGGTTCTGCAGCCGGGTGTCAGGGGTTCCTCCTGCAGGTGGAACTCTACCTGGCTACCATACACCCAGCGCCCTTCGGGATACGAGAGAGCGTCTCCGCCCTCATCTCCTGTCTATCCGGCAAGGCATTGGAGTGGGCCAACGCCGAATGGAGGGGAATAGACGCCGCTACCATCACCTACGCGGAGTTCTCCCGCCGCTTCAGGGCTGTCTTTGATCACCCACCTGAAGGGAAGGCGGCGGGGGAGCGTCTGTTCCACCTCCGACAGGGGAAGAGGAGCGCACAGGAGTTCGCGCTGGAGTTCCGGACGCTAGCGGCGGATGCGGGGTGGAATGAGAGGGCCCTCATCGACCATTACCGGTGTAGCCTACGAGAGGACGTTCGTCGTGAACTGGCCTGCAGGGACACCAACCTATCCTTCGACCAGTTGGTGGACATCTCCATCCGTCTCGACACCCTGCTGGCTATCCGCGGACGTCCTGAGTGGGGGTCGTCCATTCCACCCTCCAGCACCTCCGAGCCGATTCCCATGGAGCTCGGGGGTGCTGGCGCTAGAGAGAGGAGGAGAGAGAACCCGAGGGAGGCCACCCCCTGCACCAACTGTGGCCATGGAGGACACACCGCGGCCAGGTGCTGGGGAGGGTCTCCTGGGAGAGGAGACAACAGGTCACGCACTGGGGAGTCATTTCAGGTGAGTAGGCGCCCCACTTAGCCAGAGCTCTCTGTTGGTCACATGAGTATTCCTGTGAGATTTCCACAGGTGGCACCTCATTCCCAGCATAAGGCGCTAGTAGATTCAGGCGCAGCTGGGAATTTTATTGATCGGGTATTTTGTTATAGGTTAGGAATTCCCCTTCGGCCGGTAGAAAACCCTTTCCTGTCCACGCCTTAGACAGCCGGCCGTTGGGGTCGGGGCTGATCAGAGAAGTCACAGCACCACTTAAGATGACAACGCAGGGGGGTCATGAGGAGATCATTCAGTTTTATCTGATTGACTCTCCTGCGTACCCCGTGGTGTTGGGGCTTCCCTGGTTAAGCGCCCATGATCCTACCATTGCGTGGCAACAGAGGGCTCTTATGGAGTGGTCTGCCCAGTGTGTAGGGAAATGTCTAGGTGTTTCCTTAGGGACGACCTCGGTAGAGAGTCCGAACCAAGTGCCCGCAACGCGCATTCCCCCCGAGTATGAGGACTTAGCACTTGTGTTCAGCAAAACGAGGGCAGCACGGCTACCACCTCATAGACAGGGGGACTGTGCGATAAATCTCCAAACAGGAGCGGCTCTTCCGCGGAGCCGTGTGTATCCCTTGTCTCAAGAGGAGACAGCGGCTATGGAAACTTACATAGCCGAGTCCTTGGCACAGGGATACATACGGTCCTCCACTTCCCCGGTTTCCTCGAGTTTCTTCTTTGTGAAGAAGAAGGACGGGGGTTTGCGCCCGTGTATTGATTACCGTAGTCTCAATCAGATCACGGTTAAGTACAGTTACCCTCTTCCACTGATTGCGACTATGACGGAGTCATTACGCGGAGCGCGGTTCTTCACAAAGTTGGATCTCAGGAGCGCGTACAATCTGGTGCGCATTAGGGAGGGGGATGAATGGAAGACAGCATTTAGCACCACCTCGGGTCATTACGAGTATCTCGTCATGCCATACGGGCTAATGAATGCTCCTTCAGTCTTCCAATCCTTTGTTGACGAGATTTTCCGGGACATGCATGGGCAGGGTGTGGTAGTGTACATCGACGACATCCTAGTGTACTCTTCTACACGTGCCGAGCATGTAGCCCTGGTGCGCCGAGTATTGAGAAGACTGTTGGAGCATGACCTGTATGTCAAGGCAGAGAAATGCCTGTTCTTCCAGGAGTCCGTCTCCTTTTTGGGTTATCGGTTGTCCGCGTCTGGTGTGGAGATAGAGGTAGACCGTGTGTCGGCCGTGCGTAATTGGCAAACTCCAACCACTGTAAAGGAGGTGCAGCAGTTCTTGGGTTTTGCTAATTACTACCGGAGGTTTATCCGGGGTTTTGGACAGGTTGCAGCTCCCATTACGTCCCTGCTAAAGGGGGGTCTGGTTCGTTTGCAGTGGTCAGCTGAGGCGGACAGGGCATTTGTCAAACTGAAGAACCTGTTCACCTCGGCCCCGGGTGCTGGCGCATCCGGATCCCTCTTTACCATTCCAAGTAGAGGTAGACGCGTCCGAGTCCGGCATTGGGGCCGTCCTGTCGCAACGGTCCGGCACGCCACCTAAGCTCCGCCCCTGTGCGTTCTACTCTAAGAAGCTCAGCTCGGCGGAGCGTAATTATGACGTTGGGGACAGGGAGCTGTTAGCTGTAGTCCAGGCCCTAAAGGTGTGGAGGCATTGGCTTGAGGGGGCTCAACACCCTTTCCTCATTCTGACTGATCACCGTAACCTGGAGTACATCCGGGCAGCTAGGAGATTGAATCCTCGTCAGGCTAGGTGGAACATGTTCCTAACCCAGTTTGTTTTTAAGATCACATACATCCCAGGGTCCCAGAACGGTAAGGCAGACGCCCTGTCCCGGCGGTATGACACAGAGGAGAGGTCCATTGAGCCTACTTCCTTACTGCCGGAGTCTTGTCTGGTGGCTCCGGTGGTGTGGAAGGTCGATGCGGAAATCGAGCGGGCACTGCGTACCGACCCTACTCCCCCTGAGTGTCCTGTGGGGCGTACGTACGTTCTGCTCGAGGTTCGTGATCGTCTGATTTATTGGGCTCATACTTCACCCTCCTCTGGACATCCAGGTATTGGCCGGACAGTGCACTGCCTTAGCGTGAAATACTGGTGGCCAACGTTAGCTAGGGATGTGAGGGTTTATGTCTCCTCCTACTCGGTGTGCGCCCAGTGTAAGGCGCCTAGACATTTGCCCAGGGGTAAGTTACATCCCCTGCCCGTTCCACAACGACCATGGTCCCACCTCTCGGTGGATTTTGTGACCGACCTACCCCCTTCCCAGGGGAATACCACCATTTTGGTCGTTGTGGATCGGTTTTCCAAGGCCTGTCGTCTCCTCCCAATGCCGGGTCTCCCTACTGCCCTACAGACCGCCGAGGCCCTATTTACCCACGTGTTCCGGCACTATGGGGTCCCCGAGGATATTGTGTCTGACCGAGGTCCCCAGTTCACCTCCAGAGTCTGGGGGGCGTTCATGGAACGCTTGGGGGTCTCGGTGAGCCTTACCTCGGGGTACCACCCAGAGAGCAATGGGCAGGTGGAACGAGTCAACCAGGATGTGGGTAGGTTTCTAAGGTCCTATTGCCGGGACCGGCCGGAGGAGTGGTCTAGGTATATCCCCTGGGCAGAGATGGCCCAGAACTCTCTCCGCCACTCCTCCACCAATTTAACACCTTTCCAGTGTATTTTAGGATATCAGCCGGTCCTGGCACCGTGGCACGAGAGCCAGATCGAGGCCCCTGCGGTGGACGAGTGGATTCGGCGCTCGGAGGAGACGTGGGACGCTGCCCATGTCCATCTGCAGCGGGCCTTCCGTCAACAAAAGGCGAGCGCCGATCGCCACCGCAGTGAGGGACCGGTGTACGCACCGGGAGATCGAGTCTGGCCCTCGACTCGAAACCTGCCCCTCCGCTTGCCCTGCCGGAAGCTGGGTCAGCAGGTTTGTGGGGCCCTTCAAAGTCCTGAGAAGATTGAACGAGGTGTGTTACAGGTTACAACTGCCTATAGAGTACAAAAATATTAACCCCTCATTCCATGTGTCTCTTCTCAGGCCGGTGGTAGCTGGCCCACTCCAAGAAGATGAGATAGGAGAGACCCCTCCGCCCCCTTTGGACATCGAGGGGGCCCCGGCGTACAGGGTCCGGACCATCTTGAACTCGAGGCGCCGGATGAGTGGTCACCAGTATCTCGTGGAGTGGGAGCGGTACGGTCCGGAGGAACGGTGCTGGGTGCCTAGGAGGGACATCCTGGATCCATCCCTCCTGACTGAGTTCCACCGTGGGCATCCCACGCGCCCGGGTCCGCGTCCTCCTGGCCGTCCCCGAGGCCGGGGTCGGCGCACGGCTGGAGCCGCGCGTCAAGGGGGGGGTACTGTCACAGTTTCGGCCGAGACTGCTCCTCCTCCTGGTTCGGGCAGGCTTCGGCGTTCGCCGTCCCCGGAGTACTAGCTGCCACTGTTGAATGTTTCTTGGTGTGATTGCTTTGGTCTGTCTTGCACACCTGTGTCTGTTTGTGTTCTGATTACGTGTCCTATAAGTTCCCTGTTTTGTATTGGTGAGATTGTGTGTTGTTTTCGCCTGTCCGTTGTGCTGCGTGTTTTTTCTCTGTTTGTTGTTTTTACGCATAGTTGCGTATTGCTCGCCTCTGTTGTTTTTGAGGTCGTTTATTTTGTATCTGTGCCTTTGATACATTAGTAAACTTTTGTTGGACTAAGCTTCGGTGTCCTGCGCCTGACTTCCACACCATACACCTCAGCCTTGACACTAAGTGAGTAGATAACAGGTTTCTAAACACTACTGAATTAATCCTGATGATGACATGATTGAGAAAGATCATTAATTAATTATGAATAATAATGAGTGAGAAAGTTACAGAGGCTACAAAAAAAATATGCTAACCTCTCACCATTAACATCAAATAAAAGGTGACATTTCGTAATGTTGCCTCATATGAAACATTCTATCTGAAATCCAAAATGCTGGAGCATAGTGCCAAATGTAAAACTGTAAGTTTCACTGTCCAAATACATATGGTGTGGACTATGTGTGCCTGGTAAACACATGTGGATCTGGTGAACAGTTATCACTTGTTGACCAACTACAGGAATACTGACCTCATAGTCTCCAGTTTACAGTGGGGATTCCCCAGTCCAGCAGAGAGCAGCTTCACTCCTGAATCCTTCAGGTCATTGTTACTCAGAAGCAGCTCTCTCAGGTGTGAGGGGGTTTGACTTCAGAGCTGAGACCAGATAAGCACAGCCTTCCTCTGTGACTCCACAGCCTGACAACCTGACAGAGAGATAAGACAAAGAATAGTAAAGCCCCCTTTACTGGCTCAAACAACAAATTAGCAAATTAGCTCAATTAGCTTGTTACCAACCCTTAGTAAACTATTGGAAAAAATGGTGCTTGACCAGATACAATGCTATTTTACTGTAAACAAATTGACAAAAACTTTCAGCATGCTTATAGAGAAGTACATTCAACAAGCACAGCACTTACACAAATGACTGATGATTGGCTGAGATAAATTGATGATTAAAAGATTGTGGGGGCTGTTTTGTTAGACTTCAGTGCGGCTTTTGACATTATCGATCATAGTCTGATGATGGAAAAACGTATGTGTTATGGCTTTACACCCCCTGCTATAATGTGGATAAAGAGTTACTTGTCTAACAGGACACAGAGGGTGTTCTTTAATGGAAGCCTCTCAAACATAATCCAGGTAGAATCAGGAATTCCCCAGGGCAGCTGTCTAGGCACCTTGCTTTTTTCCATCTTTACTAACGACATGCCACTGGCTTTGAGTAATACCCACAAGACATGCCACCAGAGGTCTCTTCTGTCCCCAAGTCCAGAACGGACTATGGGAGGCGCACAGTACTACATAGAGCTGTCTGACTACATGGAACTCTATTCCACGTACCCACACGTACACATGGATGTTGTATTGTACATATGTGATAGTGGAGTAGTGGCCTGAGGGAACACACTAAATGTAAAGTGTTATGAAATATAATGTCATGTAATATTTTAAAATGTATATAACTGCCTTAATGTTGCATGACCCAGAAAGAGTAGCTGCTGCCTTGGCAAATGGGGATCCTTAATAAATACAAATACAACTACAGGAATACTGACCTCAGAGTCTCCAGTTTACAGTGGGGATTCCCAGTCCAGCAGAGAGCAGCTTCACTCCTGAATCCTTCAGGTCATTGTTACTCAGATCCAGCTCTCTCAGGTTTGAGGGGTTTGACCTCAGAGCTGAGACCAGAGAAGCACAGCCTTCCTCTGTGAGTCCACAGAATGACAGCCTGACAAAGATATAATCATGATTTCACAAACACACTGTTAATTTAACACCAGTAGTGTAGAAGGACAATGGCAGATGCATTTGGTTTATTCTCTTAAAGAACATATAGATTCATCTTCCGTCTCCTAGAATTGTATGGTCATATTGTTATACTAATGTGAACATCAATGCATTGATTCAATATGTTTTTCAATATATATTATATACATATTATAATACATATTATTTTCTAAACTGAATATTTCTTCCTGATGATTAGTACTTAAATGTAATTGTATGTACTCACAGAGCAGCTCTGGAGGCTTTGACCACTGGCAGCAGCCTCAGAAGACCTTCCTCTGATCTGGAGTATTTCTTCAGGTCAAACACATCCAGCTCCTTTTCTGAAGTCAGCAACACAAAGACCAGAGCTGACCACTGTGCAGGTGACAGTTTGTCTTCTGAGAGACTTCCTGATCTCAGGTAGCTTTGGATCTCCTCCACTAGAGAATGGTCATTCAGTTCATTCAGACAGTGGAACAGATTGATGCACCTCTCTGGAGAGGGATTCTTCCTGATCTTCTCCTTGATGTACTTGACTGTTTCTTCATGGCTCTGTGAGCTGCGTCTTGTCTTTGTCAGTAGACCTCGTAAGTGCTTCTGATTGGACTCCAGTGAGAGGCCCAGAAGGAAGCGGAGGAAAAGGTCCAGGTTTCCCGTCTCACTTTGTAAGGCTTTATCCACAGCACTCTTGTAGAAAGTAACTTTACGCTTGTGTCTGAACCTCACAGAAAAGTGGCTGGATGTTGATTGAGATTCATCCATCAGATTGTCATTGTTGTTGAAGAATGAGAGGAACACATATACAGCAGCCAGAAACTCCTGAATGCTCAGATGCACGAAGCAGTACACCTTGTTCTGGTACAGCCCACATTCCTCTTTAAAGATCTGTGTGCACAATCCTGAGTACACTGAGGCTTCATTGACATCAATGCCAGCCTCTTTCAGGTCTTCTTCATAGAATATCTGATTGCCATTCACAAGCTGTTGAAAAGCCAGTTTTCCCAGTGACAGAATGCTCTCTTTATTCCAGTGTGGACCTGTCTCTTCTTTCCCAAGATACTTTTCATTCTTCTGTTTGGTATGAAACACCACAAGGTGTGTGTACATCTCAGTCAGAGTCTTGGGCATCTCTTCTCTCTTATGTTTCAACATGTGTTCAAGTACTGTTGCAGAAATCCAACAGAAGACTGGAATGTGGCACATGATGTGGAGGCTCCTTGATGTCTTTATGTGTGAGATGATTCTGCTGGCCAGGTCCTCATCACTGAATCTCTTCCTGAAGTACTCCTCCTTCTGTGGGTCATTGAACCCTCGTACCTCTGTCACCTGGTCAACACACCCTGAAGGGATCTTATTGGCTGCTGCAGGTCGGGTAGTTATCCAGAGGAGAGCAGAGGGAAGCAGGTTTCCATTGATGAGATTTGTCAGCAGAACATCCACTGAGGTTGACTCTGTGACGTCACAACAGATCTTGTTCTTCTGGACGTCTAGGGGCAGTCGGCACTCATCCAGACCATCAAAGATGAACAGAACTTTGTACTTGTCGTAGTTGTAGATTCTTGATTCTTTGGTTTCCATTGAGAAGTGATTGAGAAGTTCAATGAAAGTGTGTTTTTCCTTTTTCATCAAATTCAGCTCCCGAAAAGGGAATGAAAATACAAATTGGACATCCTGATTTGCTTTTCCTTCAGCCCAGTCCAGAATGAACTTCTGCACAGAGACTGTTTTTCCAATGCCAGCGACTCCCTTTGTCAGCACAGTTCTGATAGGTTTGTCTTGTCCAGTTAAGGGTTTGAAGATGTCGTTACATTTGATTGCAGTCTCTGGTCTTGCTTGTTTCCTGGTTGTTGTCTCAATCTGTCTCAGCTCATGTTCATTATTGACCTCTCCTTTTCCACCCTCTGTGATGTAGAGCTCTGTGTAGATCTTATTGAGAAGTGTTGGGTTTCCTTGTTTAGCGATTCCCTCAAATACACATTGAAACTTCTTCTTTAGATTAGATTTGAGTTCACGTTGGCAAATCACAGCAAGCTCATCTGAATGAAGAAATAACACAGAGGATATTAGTATTACATCTGTTTTAATGCCTACACTATTGTAGGACTGTTATAAAGTTTTAAATAAAAGTAATCTATTCTCTTAACTGACTGTATAAATGTGTAAATGTTTTCATAATGACTGATTATATTATTATTATTCGGTGTTACTGATGGTATCTTTAATGTTGTCTATCTCTCTCTTCCTCGCTCCTCTTCTCTCTGTCTAAATTAATCACTTGATGAGGTCACTAGTTGTTGTGTTAAGGCTGCTACAATATCATTGAGTTACACAGCTACTTTAGCTGTATTTTAGCTACAGCTTTTAAATGTTTTAAAACAGCATTCAACATGAGGCAGACAGTTCTTACTTTTCTCCAGTGTGTCAGCAAGCTCCTTCTGGTTCATTTTCCTCAGGACGTGCAGTGTGATCTTCAGAGCCCCCTCTCTGGCACTGCTCTCCTGCTTCTCATCTTCAGCATCCACCACTTCCTTATCCTGCTTCTGACTCTCAAAGCCTTCTGGGAGTTCTGGACTAAGAATCCTCTTGAACATCTTCAGCTGCTTCTTCACAAATGTCATAATATTCTCTTCAAGTAACTGAAATAAATCAAGTAAATAAGTTAAGCAAGAGACTAAATGCTTTCTCATTAACACATGAATGAATGATTGACAGATCAACTTTACTTGAGGTAAACAAAAACAAATGTACATAACAGGACCACATACACTGAATATGGAGGCCAGGTCTGTTTGATGACTCTGGGAAGACTGACCACTGATAATCTCTGACTCTGATCTCTCCTGTTGGTTTCTGTGGACAAAACATGAGATTACATCTCCTCATCCAGGGAGTGCACACACACACACACACACACACACACACACACACACACACACACACACACACACACACACACACACACACTCACTGACAGACACACACACACACAGGGAGGGAATGTTGTGTTAGTTTAATATTGTTTCAGGACTATGAAAATGGAAAAAAGGTTTAGCCTATGGATTATGAAAACAACAAAAATAAATGGTAAAATGGGAGAGGAGAAATGACTAGAGACAGTGTTGTTTAACTCACTGACCATGACCCATGAGTTCTTCTTACCTTTGTTCAGTAGAAAAGTCTCCCTCTCTAAACTTTATAGGAGGATTCATAGACCAGTCACTCTTCATGGACACACAGCTGGGTACAGGGGAGGCTGGTCTCTCCTGCTTGATTGGACTTCAATACAACAGAGACAAACATTACGTCTCTCATCTACTCTGAGCTCAGATTTGGAAACATAACAAGAGTTTCATTCCAAAACGATATATATCCATATTCAGAAATGTTCGTAAATTAGCTTCTATTGTTTAAAGAAATTATCAAATAAATGGTTGTGTTTTCTCACTAGCTAATCATGGCATGGTGTTGTTCAATGACAGACATGTGTTTGTTTAAAATCGATCACTTAATGGCTTCATTTCAGAGAGACAAATGTTTTTTTTGCCAAAGCTATTTAGAGTTGTTAAACGGGTGTGAAGAGTGTGTTGGTATAATGGTAATATTGTCAAAATTCGGCTTGTAGCAACCATCAGAATTGGTAAATAAAATATGCATTCCATTATATTAGGCAATAATGAAGAGTAGGCAAAGTGGTCGTGTTGTGTGAAAATTCTATCAAATGTCTTCCATTGCAACGAGTCCAGTCAGGGTGCTGCAGAACCCCTGCAGTACCTCCATTGACCCCGGATTGAGAACTCCTGATTTAGCAGATACTCTAATCCAGAGTGATTTACAGTAAGTGCATTCATCTTAAGATAGCTATTTATTTTAGAAATAAACATAATAAATTCTTCATCAAATTGTAATCTCACCTCTTAGCGTTGGTGTCATGTTCCCCAGAGAGACTCATTTTAGAGGCAGGGCCCCCCTCCTCTCTCTCCCCAGAGAGACTCATTTTAGAGGCAGGGCCCCCCTCCTCTCTCTCTCCAGAGAGACTCATTTTAGACCACTGACCCCTAAACAGAGATGCAGCATGTTGGTTGTGGTGAACACAGTGACAACTCATTCTAGAATGTCAATTGTTCTCTTTTACTCATTATCTCTTAGAAATAAAACATTTACTAACAGACATATCCAAACAGTCGGGTGATTTAATTTAATCACAGAACATTGTTACATTCCTCAACAATAAATAAAACATTGTCTATCAAACAGAAGAAGGAACAAACAAAGAGTCACTAACAACAACCAAAACGAAACAGGTGGTTTTAGGAGGGGTTCTGAAAGACACTCATGGGGGTGTCCACTAGTGATGGGAATCAGAGGCTTTCTGAACTCTTTGGGGCTTTCACAAAATTGTGCCGAAAATGCCATTGATAGATTTGAGTGCTAATAAACAACATTTAGTTAGAATGTGGGGTTCGCTTTTTGTCTCCAGGTTCACTATGTTTTCAAAAACAATGCATCTGTGGTATTATTTAGGATACTAAAGACAGAATATTATCATAGGCTACACTAAATAAAACACATTATTTAAACAACAATGGGAAGGTAGTGCGGTTTCACAGAAAATAATTGTTCAACTATAGCAGGGATTCAGTCTTGTGCCTATGTTGATGTCTGATCCAAATCCCTGTCTCTACCTGCTGAGCTCCCATTCAGGGGCTACAAACTGGAAGACATCAAACTAAATGTGTAAATAAAGTGTTCAGTAGAGGTCAGTGTTTGAAAAAGTCTTTGCTTTGAAAAAAGCACCGGCACCAGGGAGAAATCAGTGAGATCTCTCACATTTTGCAACACATGGTTCGAAAAAGCATGAGTCCAAACGAAGCTTCGGACGTCATTGATCATGTGGTAATGTTACTTCAAAAACTCTCCATGGCAGTGTTTCAAACACTTAAAGACTCCCTCTCCCCTCAGCCCTCAAGTTAAGTGGACACTTCTGATGACGTATCATGACGTATGATGAGTGGACACTTGCAGGGCAAAGGGTGAGGGAAGAATGAATGAATTTTAAATGGACCGTTCTCTCTGCGTGGTGCGTGGGAAATGCATGTTACATCTTCAGAAAGGTGTCACTCGTTTGTCCCACGGTTGTGTTTTCAGTCATCATAGCGACCGTTAAAACACTCGTAAACCTAAATTCCATCGCCATCGGGAAACCGGGCCCAGAGTGACTTACAATACAGTTGCTGTATTGTAGTGTATTTTAGCTTTTAAAAGACTTGATTTGCCCTAACAAAAAATGTTAATGAATTATAATCCACATAATAATTCACATTTCCTGTTGCTCCAGGATAATCTTTCTGCTATGAGAAACTGGGACAAATTATTATGTGGATTAAGTGCATTTATCTTAAGATAGCTAAGTGAGACAACCACATATCACAGTCAAATATACAGGAAACGAACATCCCATTCCAGCTAAACATTGGAAATATAGCGTTTTGCGAAAAAACACATTTTCATATACATCTAAAATCTATTAATTAAAAATCTGAGATCAGTAACGCTTTGAACACACCGACTGCGTTATTGCATTTTGGTACCAGAAGTACATTCATTTCCAATGGAACGCTGTGTTTGCCTTTCAGCATTGCGTTGCAGAGGCAGTTGCAGTGCGTTCTGTGTGGTGCGTACGTTGGATTTATCGAACGTATGCGTCAAACAGTGTACATAGACGGCTTGACAGAAATGGTAGCAGAAAGTGAATGTTTAACTTTTGTTGCACACATATTTAGATGATGCTGCATACTATTTTGCGCAATGACGCAGTCGGTGTGTTCAAAGCGTAATATTTTAGGTACCCATAAGCAATAATTTAAAAAAATTGTGGACATAGAGTTTTGGAAATGTACTTAATAATTCTTAAACAAAACTATAATCTCACCTCTTAGCTTTGGTGTCATGTTCCCCAGAGAGACTCATTTTAGAGGCAGGGCCCCCCTCCTCTCTCTCCTCAGAGAGACTCATTTTAGAGGCAGGGCCCCCCTCCTCTCTCTCCCCAGAGAGACTCATTTTAGAGGCAGGGACCCCCTCCTCTCTCTCCCCAGAGAGACTCATTTTAGAGGCAGGGACCCCCTCCTCTCTCTCCCCAGAGAGACTCATTTTAGACCACTGACCCCTAAACAGAGATGCAGCATGTTGGTTGTGGTGAACACAGTGACAACTCATTCTAGAATGTCCATTGTTCTCTTTTACTCATGATCTCTTAGAAATAAAACATTTACTAACAGACATATCGAAACAGTCAGGCTATTTAATGCAATCAGATGAACATCTGGTTGTGACATCTCTTCTCCATGTTAACTGTCAATAATAATAATAAGTCACTGTTTGTTAAGGTAGTTATAGACAGTGCAGCAACACAAGGCCATGTCTCACACTTATTTGTATTAATTAAAAGTCGGCTATTTGTTGTCTTTGAATCTGAGAATGTAGACAGAAGGGCTAAAACGGGCATGATTGATCTGAGGGGAAATCATTGATACATTCAGAAAGTATTTTTTGCAACAAGTAAGAGATGTTATATTATGTAAAGTAGGCTAGGTTATAATATAAACTCAGCAAAAAAAGAAACGTCCCTTTTTCAGGACCCTGTCTTTCAAAGATCATTCGTAAAAATCCAAATAACACATATCTTCATTGTAAAGGATTTAAACACTGTTTCCCATGCTTGTTCAATGAACCATAAAAAATTAATGAACATGCACCTGTGGAATGGTCGTTAAGACACTAACAGCTTACAGACGGTAGGCAATTAAGTTCACTGTTATGAAAACTTAGGACACTAAAGAGGCCTTTCTACTGACTCTGAAAAACACCAAAAGAAAGATGCCCAGGGTCCCTGCTCATCTGCGTGAACGTGCCTTAGGCATGCTGCAAGGAGGCATTAGGACTGCAGATGTGGCCAGGGCAATACATTGTAATGTCCGTACTGTGAGACGCCTAAGACAGTGCTACAGGGAGACAGGACGGACAGCTGATCGTCCTCGCAGTGGCAGACCACGTGTAACAACACCTGCACAGGATCGGTACATCCGAACATCACACCTGCGGGACAGGTACAGGATGGCAACAACAACTGCCCGAGTTACAACAGGAATGTACAATCCCTCCATCAGTGCTCAGACTGTCCGCAATAGGCTGAGAGAGGCTGGACTGAGGGCTTGTAGGCCTGTTGTAAGGCAGGTCCACACCAGACTTCACCGGCGCTGGTCGCTGGACAAAGACAGGACTGGCAAAAAGTGCTCTTCACTGATGAGTCGCGGTTTTGTCTCACCAGGGGTGATGGTCGGATTCACGTTTATCGTAGAAGGAATGAGCGTTACACTGAGGCCTGTACTCTGGAGCGGGATCGATTTGGAGGTGGAGGGTCCATCATGATCTGGGGCGGTGTGTCACAGCATCATCGGACTGAGCTTGTTGTCATTGCAGGCAATCTCAACACTGTGCGTTACAGGGAAGACATCCTCCTACCTCATGTGGTACCCTTCCAGCAGGCTCATCCTGACATGACCCTCCAGCATGACAATGCCACCAGCCATACTGCCCGTTCTGTGCGTGACTTCCTGCAAGACAGGAATGTCAGTGTTCTGCCATGGCCAGCGAAGAACCCGAATCTCAATCCCATTTAGCACGTCTGGGATCTGTTGGATAGGAGGGTGAGGGCTTGGGCCAATCCCCCCAGAAATGTCTGGGAACTTGCAGGTGCCTTGGTGGAAGACTGGGGTAACATCTCACAGCAAGAACTGGCAAATCTGGTGCATTCCATGAGGAGGAGATGCACTGCAGTACTTAATGCAGCTGGTGGCCACACCAGATACTGACTGTTACTTTTGATTTTGATCCCCCTTTTGTTCAGGGACACATTTTTCAATTTCTGTGGAACTTGTTCAGTTTATGTCTCAGTTGTTGAATCTTGTTATGTTCACACAAATATTTACATATGTTAAGTTTGCTAAAAACAAACGCAGTTGACAGTGAGAGGACGTTTCTTTTTTTGCTGAGTATATAATAGCGGTTTGTTAGTGATATGCAGATGGAGGTCTATACCTCAGCTATAGCCTACATATCCTAGATGACCAGCCTAAACCTGTTCAGATCAGTTCCCATAACGTTACAGGCCTACCAGTAGCAGGACAGAGCATGTAGCCTAGGCATGATATGTTTCACATTTCCAACAGAGACCTTCAGGTTGGTCAGCATGATAAGTGACCATATATCAAACCTACTCTGACTATTGAATGTCTGTAAACGACCTAACTTTCTAATATAATAGTTCTATGTAGCCTAGACTTACCAGAGTCTGCCTGTCTTTCCTTCAAATCAACACATTTATCCTAATTTTAATGTTGCAGAGAAATGTGTCCCACAGTTTCAACAGCCATTTTGTAAGTGCGTAGGCTACACACTTACTTTGTATTTCATATGAGGAAACTGGTGCGGCCGCCTGTTTTCTTGCAGATGAAGTAGCCTCTCATAGGGAACTCATTCAACCAGCCTAAACAACAGTAAATAAAATATGTCAAATGGTCAAAAAACAATGGTGTAAAGAGAATCCTGTCCTCCTAATATAGCCATGTACATTAAAGACATTTATATTGCTACAGATGTAGGATCTTAATTTGAGCCCGTTTGCTACAGCAGGAAAATAATCCTGAAGCAACTCAACATTTGAATTATTATGTGGATAACTGACATTTTCCAAAAGGGAAAGGTGGAAAAGGGGAAATTACAAACTTCAGAAGACTTTTTAACCCTCCAATACACAACAAGTTTTAGTTCTCCTGCAACAGGCTGATTAAATTAAGATCCTACATCTGTACAGAACATGTCTTTATCTAAACCAAGGCAGTTTGCATTATTAGCAATGACGTAGCAACTGTCTGCTGCTGTAAACCTATGTGATTGGATGTTATAGACCCCCATCTGAACAGTTTCTTTCCCCATCCCCATGCTGTAGCCCTCACCAACTGGCCATCTGGTCCATAGAGACTAAAGGACTATACACTCTATGCTGCACACCACATCAAGCCATCTCTGAACTGTACACTACCATCTGGTCCATAGAGACTAAAGGACTATACACTCTATGCTGCACACCACATCAAGCCATCTCTGAACTGTACACTACCATCTGGTCCATAGAGACTAAAGGACTATACACTCTATGCTGCTCACCACATCAAGCCATCTCTGAACTGTACACTACCATCTGGTCCATAGAGACTAAAGGACTATACACTCTATGCTGCACACCACATCAAGCCATCTCTGAACTGTACACTACCATCTGGTCCATAGAGACTAAAGGACTATACACTCTATGCTGCTCACCACATCAAGCCATCTCTGAACTGTACACTACCATCTGGCCCATAGAGACTAAAGGACTATACACTCTATGCTGCACACCACATCAAGCCATCTCTGAACTGTACACTACCATCTGGTCCATAGAGACTAAAGGACTATACACTCTATGCTGCTCACCACATCAAGCCATCTCTGAACTGTACACTACCATCTGGTCCATAGAGACTAAAGGACTATACACTCTATGCTGCACACCACATCAAGCCATCTCTGAACTGTACACTACCATCTGGTCCATAGAGACTAAAGGACTATACACTCTATGCTGCACACCACATCAAGCCATCTCTGAACTGTACACTACCATCTGGTCCATAGAGACTAAAGGACTATACACTCTATGCTGCACACCACATCAAGCCATCTCTGAACTGTACACTACCATCTGGTCCATAGAGACTAAAGGACTATACACTCTATGCTGCTCACCACATCAAGCCATCTCTGAACTGTACACTACCATCTGGTCCATAGAGACTAAAGGACTATACACTCTCTCTATGCTGCACACCACATCAAGCCATCTCTGAACTGTACACTACCATCTGGTCCATAGAGACTAAAGGACTATACACTCTATGCTGCACACCACATCAAGCCATCTCTGAACTGGGGGAAGGTATTGGGTAGTCAGAAAGATAACAGTGAATATGAGACATGGGGAAGGTATTGGGAAGTCAGAAAGATAACATTGAACCCCCTCCCTCCACGCAAGTATCGCAAAGCAAACAGGAAGTTAAATTAGTCACAAGGTTGTGCTAACTACAGTAGTGTTGAAAAAGCCTTTCCACCCCACTCTTCCCCATCAGTCTCAAGAAAAAAACCTGTGGTTTATTGTAGAGACATGTAGACAAAACATAAACAACATGTGGTATTCTCAACTTCTCTTTTACCAGAAGAGAGACATTTCCCAGAGGAGGCTGGTGGGAAGGGCTATAGGAGGACGGGCTCATTTTAATCGATGAAATTTAATAAATAAAAAAAGTGTTTGATACCGTTCCATTGATTCCATTCCAGTCTTTACAATGAGCCTGTCCCCCTATTAGCTCATCCACCAGCCTCCTCTGGTTATGTGACAGTATGCAGGTGTTGCTGCAAACTCTATTTATAAAACTCACTTTAAAGGTGAAATGCAGCGGTAAACATTTAATTAAAGCATATGTGAAAAGGGTGTTTTTCTAAGTTTCGTAAAAAAATATAAAAGTTAAAAAGTTTTACTCGATGATTTAATCAAAAGTATAAACATTTTAAACTTAAACAGTATAAACTTTCAAACATTAGATTTGCAGTGATGTGAGGAGCAATAAAATACCCTCCATTGGGCTAGAAACTAGAAACTCATTGCAGGTTTTGAAAATCACAGTTTTCTGACTTTTATGTCACAGAGAAACATTTTACAAACATTTTACATTTACATTTTAGTCATTTAGCAGACGCTCTTATCCAGAGCGACTTACAGTTAGTGAATACATATTTTTTTATACTGGCCCCCCGTGGGAAACAAACCCACAACCCTGGCGTTGCAAACGCCATGCTCTATCAACTGAGCGACATCCCTGCCGGCCATTCCCTCCCTTACCCTGGACGACGCTGGGCCAATTGTGCGCCGCCCATGAGTCTCCCGGTCGCGGCCGGCTGCGACAGAGCCTGGATTCGAACCAGGTTCTCTAGTGGCACAGTTAGCACTGCGATGCAGTGCCTTAGACCACTGCGCCACTCAGGAGACGGTCATTTTTAAAGACTTTTCTTCTTGTCTTTTTAACTACAGATCATAGAAACGTGCTGTTTTCACAAATATAGATACGGTTTTGGTGCTGGAGAGGATGAATATGAGGTTGAAAAGTGGCGGAATTGCCTTTTAACACTAGAATCAGACCCCAAATAAACCTATGTCCTGTTCCCTGACTTTTCCTAAATGTTTGTATTTTACTGCTCATTTTTACATCACAAACAGAAAATATTTAGAGCCTTTTTAGCCATTTTTTTACCTATTCCCAATTTAATCCGCTGTAGGACGTTGGTTCCCAGCCAGGCACTAATCACTCTCTCTTTCCTCACTGAATAAATGGCAAATGGATGAATGGGCAAAATTGTGAACGTTACTTCATAAATTAATTTAAATTAGGCCCAACTGAATGATAAGGAGGGTGAAGAGGTGGATTTAATATAGAAAGACAATAGTGTAATGATGAGTTTGGGTTATGCCTGTTTATCAGCAGAAAATCATTTGACCGCATCTTGCAGGTTGATACCATTCTGTTTTACATTTTACTTTGTAAAAAGAAACTGTTACAGGACTGTTTTATTTACTGTAAGTCTATTACTAATCAAATGTATTGTAAGGGAAACGAAAACATGCTATGTGTTGCAGTCAACACAATCTCACACTCAATCCGTGCAAATATGCACAAAAAGTATTTCAGCAGATTTTGTGCTTATTTGTGCATTTTTGTGTGGCTTAATTCTTGTGAAAATACACATTTTTGTACGACTTAATTCATAGGAAAATACATTTTTGGGGGGCGAATTAAGCCACTCAAAAACACACAAAATCTGCTAAAATACTTTTTGTACATATTTGCTCGAATTGAGTGTGAGATTGTGTTGCAAAATGTATGCCTTTAGAATAATGCAAAACATATCATTGACTCTACCTAAACTAATGTCACACATAATAAGAGTTAGCCTATAGACCAGATGAAATTGACAATAGTCTGTAATTGACAGACGCAGGGAAAGGAGCATCTCTTTATCAAATCCTCCTTCAGAGTCACATGCAGGTAAAACATTGGGATTTCTATATAGTGCTGTATCTGAAATAGCATATTCTGCAGTTTCTATGACACTTACCTTTATCAAATAACTCTCAACATTCAAGAGGTGCAGCTCTATTTCCAAATGTCACTTTTTCACCAACATCCCTGCTGTTCATTCATTTAGCACTTGACCACTCCAGTGCCAGCATTGCTCTGGCTACTAAGCAACAACTAGTAACATAATATTCTGTCGTCAATGGATGAATGGCCAATAGAAACCAGATAGAAACTGATAATGGTGCATGTGACTTCTGTTTTGGTTAGCAGCGGATGTTGAAACCAACTTACTCAGTGTCTTTCCATATCTGGGGAAAGATTAAACCAGATCAGCCGGGTGAGCGACTGTCTGAGACTGTGGTTTTGAGACACGTGGAGCCCCCCAAAAAAGACACAATGTCAAGTCAGCAGGTCCTGCTCTCCCTCTTCCCCGAGCACCACAGCTCCCACTGGGGAAAAAGACACAATGTCAAGACAGCAGGTCCTGTTCTCCCTCTTCCCCAAGCACCACAGCTCCCTCTGGGGAAAAATACACAATGTCAAGACAGCAGGTCCTGTTCTCCCTCTTCCCCAAGAACCACAGCTCCCACTGGGGAAAAATACACAATGTCAAGACAGCAGGTCCTGTTCTCCCTCTTCCCCAAGCACCACAGCTCCCACTGGGGAAAAAGACACAATGTCAAGTAAGTAAGTGCGCACAGAAAAAGTCCCATAAAAACTGTGTGCAGGGCAACCGATTTCTTTGTGGGGCTTGCTCACACTTTGTGTGCTGACTGTGGACCTGAAGCATAAAGAGAAGACGTGATTGGTTCATGTGTAAAGGCTCGGTACAGTGTCTGAAACAATCAACACATTATTGTTTTATATATTGTCATGAATATATTTCCACAAATATTTATTTATGCAATTCATCCTTTACAATTGTTAATGCACTGGTGCATTTGATTATGAATACAGCAAATAATTTCACCTGAGCACCTGGCTAGTTATATTATTATTATAATACTTTTTTTGATTTGTACTTTGTCAAAATAAACTGTAAATGGACTTTATTAAGTACTAAAACTCTATTACTAATTGAATCTACAAATAAAGTTGATCAAATGGATAATTACACTGTAATGTTTTTATTGTAAGGGAAACAGAAATAGGCTATAGGCCTTTTTTTATTTTATTTTACTTTGTAGAATTAACTTTTTTTAAAGTTACAAAAAAATATATATTTCCACTAATATTTCTTCATGCAATTAATCCTTTACAATAGTTTATGCACTATTTATCAAGCGTTTATTTATCAACCATGTTGTCACACCTTGCTCTAGTGCAGGGATGGGCAACTCCAGTCCTCGGGGCCTGATTGGTGTCACACCTTGCTCTAGCACAGGGATGGGCAACTCCAGTCCTCGGGGCCTGATTGGTGTCACACCTTGCTCTAGTGCAGGGATGGGCAACTCCAGTCCTCTGGGCCTGATTGGAGTCACACCTTGCTCTAGTGCATGGATGGCCAACTCCAGTCCTCGGGGCCTGATTGGTGTCACACCTTGCTCTAGTGCAGGGATGGGCAACTCCAGTCCTCGGGGCCTGATTGGTGTCACACCTTGCTCTAGCAGAGGGATGGGCAACTCCAGTCCTCTGGGCCTGATTGGTGTCACACCTTGCTATAGTGCAGGGATGGGCAACTCCAGTCCTCGGGGCCTGATTGGTGTCACACCTTGCTCTAGCACAGGGATGGCCAACTCCAGTCCTCTGGGCCTGATTGGTGTCACACCTTGCTATAGTGCAGGGATGGGCAACTCCAGTCCTCGGGGCCTGATTGGTGTCACACCTTGCTCTAGCACAGGGATGGCCAACTCCAGTCCTCGGGGCCTGATTGGTGTCACACCTTGCTCTAGTGCAGGGATGGCCAACTCCAGTTCTCTGGGCCTTATTGGTGTCACACCTTGCTATGGTGCAGGGATGGCCAACTCCAGTCCTCTGGGCCTGATTGGTGTCACACCTTGCTATGGTGCAGGGATGGGAAACTCCAGTCCTCGGGGGCCTGATTGGTGTCACACCTTGCTCTAGTGCAGGGATGGTCAACTCCAGTCCTCGGGGGCCTGATTGGTGTCACACCTTGCTCTAGTGCAGGGATGGGCAACTCCAGTCCTCGGGGGCCTGATTGGTGTCACACCTTGCTCTAGTGCAGGGATGGCCAACTCCAGTCCTCGGGGCCTGATTGGTGTCACACCTTGCTATAGTGCAGGGATGGGCAACTCCAGTCCTCTGGGCCTGATTGGTGTCACACCTTGCTCTAGTGCAGGGATGGCCAACTCCAGTCCTCTGGGCCTGATTGGTGTCACACCTTGTTATAGTGCAGGGATGGACAACTCCAGTCCTTGGGGCCTGATTGGTGTCACACCTTGCTATAGTGCAGGGATGGGCAACTCCAGTCCTCGGGGCCTGATTGGTGTCACACCTTGCTCTAGTGCAGGGATGGGCAACTCCAGTCCTCGGGGCCTGATTGGTGTCACACCTTGCTCTAGTGCAGGGATGGGCAACTCCAGTCCTCGGGGCCTGATTGGTGTCACACCTTGCTATAGTGCAGGGATGGGCAACTCCAGTCCTCTGGGCCTGATTGGTGTCACACCTTGCTCTAGTGCAGGGATGGGCAACTCCAGTCCTCTGGGCCTGATTGGTGTCACACCTTGCTCTAGTGCAGGGATGGGCAACTCCAGTCCTCTGGGCCTGATTGGTGTCACACCTTGCTCTAGTGCAGGGATGGGCAACTCCAGTCCTCTGGGCCTGATTGGTGTCACACCTTGCTATGGTGCAGGGATGGGCAACTCCAGTCCTCGGGACCTGATTGGTGTCACAGCTTGCTCTAGTGCAGGGATGGCCAACTCCAGTCCTCGGGGCCTGATTGGTGTCACACCTTGCTCTAGTGCAGGGATGGACAACTCCAGTCCTCGGGGCCTGATTGTTGTCACACCTTGCTATAGTGCAGGGATGGGCAACTCCAGTCCTCGGGGCCTGATTGGTGTCACACCTTGCTATAGTGCAGGGATGGGCAACTCCAGTCCTCTGGGCCTGATTGGTGTCACACCTTGCTATGGTGCAGGGATGGGCAACTCCAGTCCTCGGGACCTGATTGGTGTCACAGCTTGCTCTAGTGCAGGGATGGGCAACTCCAGTCCTCGGGGCCTGATTGGTGTCACACCTTGCTATGGTGCAGGGATGGGCAACTCCAGTCCTCGGTCCTGATTGGTGTCACACCTTGCTATAGTGCAGGGATGGGCAACTCCAGTCCTCTGGGCCTGATTGGTGTCACACCTTGCTATGGTGCAGGGATGGGCAACTCCAGTCCTCGGGGCCTGATTGGTGTCACAGCTTGCTCTAGTGCAGGGATGGCCAACTCCAGTCCTCGGGGCCTGATTGGTGTCACACCTTGCTCTAGTGCAGGGATGATCAACTCCAGTCCTCTGGGCCTGATTGGTGTCACACCTTGCTATAGTGCAGGGATGGCCAACTCCAGTCCTCGGGGCCTGATTGGTGTCACACCTTGCTCTCGTGCAGGGATGGGCAACTCCAGTCCTCGGGGCCTGATTGGTGTCACACCTTGCTCTCGTGCAGGGATGGGCAACTCCAGTCCTCGGGGCCTGATTGGTGTCACACCTTGCTATAATGCAGGGATGGGTAACTCCAGTCCTCGGGGCCTGATTGGTGTCACACCTTGCTATAGTGCAGGGATGGGCAACTCCAGTCCTCGGGGCCTGATTGGTGTCACACCTTGCTCTAGTGCAGGGATGGGCAACTCCAGTCCTCGGGGCCTGATTGGTGTCACACCTTGCTCTAGTGCAGGGATGGGCAACTCCAGTCCTCTGGGCCTGATTGGTGTCACACCTTGCTATAGTGCAGGGATGGGCAACTCCAGTCCTCGGGGCCTGATTGGTGTCACACCTTGCTCTAGTGCAGGGATGGGCAACTCCAGTCCTCGGGGCCTGATTGGTGTCACACCTTGCTCTAGTGCAGGGATGGGCAACTCCAGTCCTCGGGGCCTGATTGGTGTCACACCTTGCTATAGTGCAGAGATGGGCAACTCCAGTCCTTGGGGCCTGATTGGTGTCACACCTTGCTCTAGTGCAGGGATGGGCAACTCCAGTCCTCGGGGCCTGATTGGTGTCACACCTTGCTCTAGTGCAGGGATGGGCAACTCCAGTCCTCTGGGCCTGATTGGTGTCACACCTTGCTATAGCACAGGGATGGGCAACTCCAGTCCTCGGGGGCCTGATTGGTGTCACACCTTGCTCTCGTGCAGGGATGGGCAACTCCAGTCCTCGGGGCCTGATTGGTGTCACACCTTGCTCTAGTGCAGGGATGGCCAACTCCAGTAGTCTGGGCCTGATTGGTGTCACACCTTGCTATAGTGCAGGGATGGCCAACTCCAGTCCTCGGGGCCTGATTGGTGTCACACCTTGCTCTCGTGCAGGGATGGGCAACTCCAGTCCTCGGGGCCTGATTGGTGTCACACCTTGCTCTCGTGCAGGGATGGGCAACTCCAGTCCTCGGGGCCTGATTGGTGTCACACCTTGCTATAGTGCAGGGATGGGCAACTCCAGTCCTCGGGGCCTGATTGGTGTCACACCTTGCTCTAGTGCAGGGATGGGCAACTCCAGTCCTCTGGGCCTGATTGGTGTCACACCTTGCTATAGTGCAGGGATGGGTAACTCCAGTCCTCGGGGCCTGATTGGTGTCACACCTTGCTCTAGTGCAGGGATGGGCAACTCCAGTCCTCGGGGCCTGATTGGTGTCACACCTTGCTATAGTGCAGGGATGGGCAACTCCAGTCCTCGGGGCCTGATTGGTGTCACACCTTGCTCTAGTGCAGGGATGGGCAACTCCAGTCCTCGGGGCCTGATTGGTGTCACACCTTGCTCTAGTGCAGGGATGGGCAACTCCAGTCCTCTGGGCCTGATTGGTGTCACACCTTGCTATAGCACAGGGATGAGCAACTCCAGTCCTCGGGGCCTGATTGGTGTCACACTTTTGCCCCAGGCCCAGCTAACACACCTGACTCCAATAATTAACTAATCATAATCTTCAATTTAGAATGTGATTACTTTAATCAGCTGTGTTTGCTAGGGATGGGGGAAAAGTGTGACACCCCGCGGATTGGAGTTACCCATCCCTACTAGCTGAAAGAACAGGCGGTTCTAGTGTTAATGACTGGTAGATGGGTGTTGCTCATGCATTCACTCATGCTGACCGGCTCCAGTACTTTGTTCTTGACTAAAGCGTCCAAGTCAGCCTTGACTTATGGTCTGATAGCATAATGTACAGATCCTGCTTTCAGAAACGTTGGTTTGCTGTCTGGCTTAATGCTAAGCTTCCATGTAATGTCGTTCATACTACCCAGCTGTCCATTAAATACTTCTCCATGTTTCTTTAAGATGGCAGGTAGGTCTGTGTCTCCATGTGTCATTGTATGCACTGATGGCCAGTCCAGTGTGATTTTCTCCAACTATGAACATCCCAGTAGTGATGCATAGTCTCCTTTCACAACATAGAGTGGCAGCTTTTCAGATTGTCTGTTTACCTGAACTGTAACATCAGTGATGCCTCTCACAGCGACAGATTCACCTGTGTAAGTCTTTAACACGAGGTGCGCTGGTTGAAGTGGAAGGTGTTTCAGTGTTTTTTTCTGACACAAGAGATACAGCTGCCCCTGTGTCAATCTCCATGCCCACCGGCTGTCCCTCTAGCAAGGGGGAGACATAGTAGCCGTGCGGCCCGCCATGAAAAAGTCAGGATTTTAAGTGTGACTTCCTGGTCTGATGAGTCACTCACCTCAGTGTTCTCTTACTCAACAGTGTGAACATGTCTATTTGTCTTTCGTTGGAATGTCTGTTTCTTGTTTCCCGTTTTTGTGATTTCTCTGTTCTCTTTTTGTTTCAGGAGGCTTGTTCGATGTGGCCTTTTACCACAGGCTGGACAATCCATGTCCTTCCACCAGCATGTAGAAGCCTGATGTCCCTTTTTACCACAGGCTGGACAATCCATGTCCTTCCACCAGCATGTAGAAGCCTGATGTCCCTTTTTACCACAGGCTGGACAATCCATGTCCTTCCACCAGCATGTAGAAGCCTGATGTCCCTTTTTACCACAGGCTGGACAATCCATGTCCTTCCACCAGCATGTAGAAGCCTGTTGTCCCTTTTTACCACAGGCTGGACAATCCATGTCCTTCCACCAGCATGTAGAAGCCTGATGTCCCTTTTACCACAGGCTGGACAATCCATGTCCTTCCACCAGCATGTAGACACCTGATATCCCACCTTGCCACAGGCTGGACAATCCATGTCCTTCCACCAGCATGTAGAAGCCTGATGTCCCTTTTACCACAGGCTGGACAATCCATGTCCTTCCACCAGCATGTAGAAGCCTGATGTCCCTTTTTACCACAGGCTGGACAATCCATGTCCTTCCACCAGCATGTAGAAGCCTGATGTCCCTTTTACCACAGGCTGGACAATCCATGTCCTTCCACCAGCATGTAGAAGCCTGATGTCCCACATTGCCACAGTGGAAGCATGTGACTTGATTTCCCTGTCTCTGATTTTCAGTAGAAACTCTGTTCACTTTTTTATGATCAACTTTTTATTTATTTTAAAGGAACACAGACAAGAACAAATAGCAGCAGGAATGGTTATACAGCTAGAGACACAATACTGTTAAAATATATATCAGAACAAATAGCAGCAGGAATGGTTATACAGCTAGAAACACAATACTGTTAAAAATATATCTCAGAACAAATAGCAGCAGGAATGGTTATACAGCTAGAGACACAATACTGTTAAAATATATATCAGAACAAATAGCAGCAGGAATGGTTATACAGCTAGAGACACAATACTGTTAAAATATATATCAGAACAAATAGCAGCAGGAATGGTTATACAGCTAGAAACACAATACTGTTAAATTATAAATTGTATATCAGTATATTATGGAAACCACTTATTGCATGTAAATACAATTATAATAATAAAATCAGTAAGGTACACATTTGCACGAAATGATCATGAATGGGCAATATGTTGGGTAAAACCCACTACAGGAGTTATTTTATGGTTTCAGCTGCAATTGTTGTTTGGCCCCATGGATCCTAGCAGTGGATAGTTCTAAATAAATGATATCTATAAAAGTGCTGATCCAATGAGGTGTGGTGGTTGCCATCTTAGTTCCAACATCTTTTTAGTTGCTGTCCAACCTGACAACATTATACGTCTTTGCTGTAATGACAGTGGTGAATTATCATTTAGTAATAACAGTTTGGGGGAACAAGGTATGAGGATACCTCTTTCCAAAACATGTCCCCTGGTCACTCCCAGTATATATAATTAAAGGAGCCCAAGGCACCTTGATTACATAGATCACACAGAGGAGCGGTTGTGATTTCTATTAAATGATGTTTTCTAATTGGAAGGTTTACCCTGTGTATGAGATAAAAATGTATCAGCTGATGATTAGGATTGTTAGATGAACCCACTAAGTTCCTGATGAACTCAACTGGTGAGCCTCTTTAGCAGCTAGTTCCATGGACACACTGATTCCAATGTCCTTTGCCAAGGTCAGATGACTTTCAGTCAACAGTCTCTTTTGTGTAGCTTCACTCCGTAGCCCACATACTAGTCTGTCTCTAATGATGTCATTTAGAACAGCATTAAACTCAGTGTTCTGGTAGTTTCTTTAATGCAGCAGCAAACATTGTTACTGATTCTCCCTCTTCCTGATGTCTCCTGTGGAACCTGAACCTTTCAGCATTAACTAGTGGTTCTGGTGAAAAATGTCCTTTAAGTATCTCCACAATATCCCCATACGTCTTATTACCTGTTCTGTCTGGCTGTAGCAGGCTGCCTAGTAAATTAAATGTCTTTGGCCCCATTACACTAAAACATGGAGGCACAATGTTGTCCTCATCCATGTCATTTACAAGAACAAAATATTCAAACCGTTCTGTATATGAGCTCCACTGTTCAATACTTTTATCAAACTGTCCAATGTTGCCAACAATTCCAATAATTGTTCATTTCTCAATAAGCTCCTGATTGTCACTCACTTCAATATTGTCCTCAACCACAGCAATATTTTCCTCAGTCATGTGATCTTCATTCACTTCACTCACTGACGTTTCCTCCTAAGTTCGCTCATTTAGCAGTTTTAATTAAAAGGTTTGTCTTCACAGTTGAATAAATGTCCTTTCCTTTAATCACTGTATATTCCCCCTTTTAATCACGTTGTTTTCCCACTCCGATGTCCGTCTCGAGTCCTTTTCTGCCGTCCATGACGATGTTAACTCTCTTTCTTAGCTAGCTCGACTATGCACTTGCCTCTGCTATCAATACACTGTGCTAACATTAGCCTAGACTGTACCACAGAAAATAACAGTTTTAAACAGTTGTAAAAACCCACTTCTTCCAGACAGAATAGTTCCTGTAGATTCAGACTTACTCATCACCAATCTTTTGTTATGTCTAGTGGGTTTCATAACCACGTCTGTATAACAATTCAATAATGATGAGACGGGAGACAGGAATCAGTTCAACCATTTATCTGGAACGTGATCATCTCAACACATACAAACCCCCATGATGCTCTGCAGCACAACCCCAATATACAACAAATACATAGATAAGTAAATGGACACTAAACAAAACTCATAGAGGAATGTAAATGTTCAGTTGTAGAAAGTAGGGCCATGGGATAGGGTCAGAAAGGTCAGTATGTTTGATAACTGGTTCCAGAGGTGACATAACAAGCATAAGGTCCATTATAACACAGTGAAGTAGAGGTGGGAGCTAAAAGCAGACATGGACAGTGAGACGGTGTGAGGAGGTCAGGGGTGAAACACTAGATCAGGACAGGTAGAAATGGCAGGGCTGGAAATAGACACAGAGACACATTCTGATCATGGCTCAGACCTGACCTGAGACACCCAAACAGAAGATGCCATAGCAAAGTCCTGTCCAGTAGGCTATATGGGATTTCCTTTCATCAAAATACACCACATGGAAATGTGTCCAGTGTGTGTGTGTCCAGTGTGTGTGTGTGTCTCCAGGGTGTGTGTGTCCAGTGTGTGTGTGTGTGTGTGTGTGTCCAGTGTGTGTGTGCAGTGTGTGTGTGTGTGTGTGTGTCTAGTGTGTGTGTCCGGTGTGTGTGTGTGTGTGTGTGTGTGTTTGTCCTGCGTGTGTGTGTCCAGTGTGTGTGTGTGTGTGTGTGTGTGTGTGTGTGTGTGTGTGTTTGTCCAGTGTGTGTGTGTCCAGTGTGTGTGTGTGTCCAGTGAGTGTGTGTCCAGTGTGTGTGTGTCCAGTGTGTGTGTGTGTGTGTCCAGTGTGAGTGTGTCTAGTGTGTGTGTGTGTGTGTGTTTGTGTGTGTCCAGTGTGTGTCCAGTGTGTGTGTGTGTGTTCAGTGTGTGTCCGTGTGTTCAGTGTGTCTAGTGTGTCTGTGTCCAGAATGCGTGTGTGTTCAGTGTGTGTCCAGTGTGTGTGTATGTGTGTCCAGTGTGTGTGTGTGTCCAGTGTGTGTGTGTTTGTCCAGTGTGTGTGTGTGTCCAGTGTGTTTGTGTATGTCCAGTGTGTGTGTGTGTGTCCAGTGTGTGTGTGTTCAGTGTGTGTGTGTCCAGAGTGTGTGTGTGTCCAGTGTGCGTGTGTGTGTGTGTGTCCGTGTGTTTCTAGTGTGCATGTGTGTCCAGTGTGTGTGTGTGTGTGTCCAGTGTGTATCTGTGTGTGTGTGTTCAGTGTGTGTGTGTGTTCAGTGTGTGTGTGTCCAGTCTGTGTGTGTCCAGTGTGTGTTTTTTCAGTGTGTTTGTGTGTGTGTGTTCAGTGTGTGTGTGTGTGTGTCCAGAGTGTGTGTGTGTATGTGTCCAGTGTGTGTGTGTGTCCAGTGTGTGTGTGTGTCCAATGTGTATGTGTGTGTGTGTGTCCAGTGTGTATGTGTGTGTGTGTCCAGTGTGTGTGTGTGTGTGTGTGTCCAGTCAGTGTGTGTGTCTCCAGTGTGTGTGTGTTCAGTGTGTGTGTGTCCAGTGTGTGTGTGTTCAGTGTGTGTGTGTGTGTGTGTGTGTTCAGTGTGTGTGTGTGTGTGTGTGTGTGTGTGTGTTCAGTGTGTGTGTGTGTGTGTCCAGTGTGTTATGTTTGACACAGGGACACTGAGGACAAACCAAAAAAGTCATCATAAACCCTAAACCCTGGATAGAGGGGCTCAGTGAATGTGGAGTGGAATGTGTTCAGGTGGGTCAGTGTGTCAGAGGAGACTCTGTAGAAGGACAGAGTGCCGGCTGGCCAGTCCAGATACACTCCTACTCTGTGGGAGCTGGACGAGGGGACGTCTATGGTAGTGGACTTCTTATTGTGCCAGGCAGAGTAACTGTTGTCAGAGCAGATCAGAATCCAGGACTTGTCATTGTATCCAATCCCACAGTCATAACCCCATCCTCTCCTGCTGATTCCTTTATATGTCACTCCTATATCAGCCCCACTCCCACTCCACTCTACCTCCCAGTAACAGCGCCCAGTCAGACCCTCTCTACACAGCACCTGTCCCCAGTCCTCAAATCTCTCTGGGTGATCAGGATACGGCTGCTTCTCTCTCCTCCATGTCACCTTTCTGTTCTCCTCAGACAGAGAGAGGAATCTGTTTGCTGTGTTTGGGTCCAGTGTGAGATCACAGACATCTGATGGATGAAACCAGACACAATATTAGAAATCATCATCATTCACATTAGAATGTTAACTCACTTTTCACTAATTCATTTAATGTAGATGTTTCTAGGTATCAAATGGAGAAGTTAAGGTAACTTGAGACTTGTTGAATGATCATATGTTATACTGTATGGTAATATAAAACACACTTATTCCCATTAATTACACACACACACACACACACACACACACACACACACACACACACACACACTGGAAACACATCCTGTACACACACTGGACACACACACACACACTGGACACACACACACATCCTGAACACACACTGGACACACACACACACTGGACACACACACACATCCTGAACACACACACACACACACACACACACTGGACACACACACACACCCTGAACACCCACACACACACACACACACACACACACACACACTGAACACACACACAACCTGAACAAACACACAAACACACACACATCCTGACACACACACACACACACACACACATCCTGAACACACACATACACACACACTGGATACACACACACACACACACACATTTCTAACGTAACACGAACACGTCACACACAGACACACACATTGTCAAAGCAACTCTTTGTAAACTTTGGTGTCCCTGATTTGTGCTTCTGTAGAACTACAGCTGATATTTAATATGACCAAGTAAGTAATGATGGTGGTCTTTGACTTTGACTTCACTTGAATTAAGACTTATTCTTAGTCATATTCTTCACAGCAGTCAACACTCACATTTTCTAAGTCCAGGTTTCATTCTGTTCTCTCCACCATGTTCCACACTGTAGCGGTAAGCAGAAGAACAGACAGTCATTGAGGGATACACCTGAACTCACACACACACACACACACACACACACACACACACACACACACACACACACACACACACACACACACACACTCACACTCACACTCACACTCACACTCACACTCACACACACATTCAGCATATAACTTTGTACAAGCGGTGGTAAGAATGTTTGTCCGTGTGTGTGTCCAGTCTGTGTCCAGTGTATGTTCAGTGTGTGTGTGTCCAGTGTGTGTGTGTGTGTTTCCAGTGTGTGTGGGTCGAGTGTGTGTGTGTGTGGGTCCAGTGTGTGTGGGTCCAGTGTGTGTGTGTCCGGTGTGTGTTTCCTTTTTGTGTGTGTGTGTGTCCAGTGTGTGTGTGTGTGTCCAGTGTGTGTGTGTGTGTGTCCAGTGTGTGTGTGTGTCCAGTGTGTGCGTGTGTGTCCAGTGTTTGTGTGTGTGTTTTTGTGTGTGTGTCCAGTGTGTGTGTGTGTGTGTGTGTGTGTGTCCAGTGTGTGTGTGTGTCCAGTGTGTGTGTGTCCAGTGTGTGTGTGTGTTTGTTTCCAGTGTGTGTGTGTGTGTGTGTGTGTGTGTGTGTGTGTGTGTGGGTCCAGTGTGTGTGTGTGTTTGTCCAGTGTGTGTGTTTGTCCAGTATGTGTACACTGGACCCACACACACACACACACACACACACACACACACTGGACCCCTACACACACTGGACACACACACACACACTGGACACACACACAAAAACACACACACACACAAACACTGGACACACACACACTGGACACACACACACACACACACACACACACACACAGTCTTTATATAACTTAGTCCAAGTGGTGGTCAGAATGTTTGTCTTAACTAGCCTGATAACTCCAACATGTCTGATATGAACATTGACATAAACCCTCTACATACTTGAGTTTCTCCAGTCTGCAGTGTGGATCCTCCAGTCCAGCAGAGAGCAGTCTGACTCCTGAGTATCCTGGGTGATTGTAGCTCAGGTCCAGCTCTCTCAGGTGTGAGGGGTTTGACTTCAGAGCTGAGACCAGACAAGCACAGCCTTCCTCTGTGACTAGACAGCCTGACAGCCTGCAAAGAGTCAAATCATATTAAAACCACACTGCTATTCTTTGGTGGTCAAAATAGTGGCAGAATATTTTTTCAACATTTTCATTTATACCAGTGTCCTGAAACCTGCCATAAATATATCATTATTAGAAAAAATCATAATATTGTGTGTAGAGAGAAAAATGTATAGTACGAATATTTGAGTAGACTGACCAGAGCAGTTTAAAAAGCAGTATCAGTCAAAAGACAGACAGTGAGGTATCAGATTTAGATTGTATTGAGTATACAGTCCACACCATATCTATTTTGACAGTGAAGATAACATTTTAAATGTGGCTCTGTACTCCAGCATTTCGGATTTGAGATCAGATGTTTTATATGAGGTGACAGTATATAATGTCACCTTTTATTTGAGGGTATTTTAATAAATATCTGATTCACCGTTTAGAAATGAAAGCACTTTATGTATCTATTCCCCCCATTTGACGAAGTCATAAGTATTCTGACCAATTCACTTATAGTGTATTAAAGTAGTCAAAAGTTGAGTATTTGGTCCCAAACTCGTTGGTTGCATTTGCAGTTTGTTTTGGATGTGTTTTGGGTTATGTTTTGTCCAATAGTAACTGAATGGTGGATGATGACTGGAGTAATTTTCTTTCTAAGTGAGTAGATAACATGTTTCTAAACACTACTGAATGAATCCTGATGATGCCATGATTAATAAAAATAATGAATGAATCATGAATAATAATGAGTGAGAAAGTTACAGAGGCTACAACAAAACATGCTAACCTCTCACCATTACCAATAACAGAGGGGGTATGATCCTTGTTCCTCTGTAACTTTCTCATTCATCATCATTCACGATTTATTCATGATTATTCATAATCATGGTAGCATCCACATGAATGTAGAAGTGTTCAGAAACATCTTCTATTCTTACTGACAATACAAGTGAAGTGACTCCAAAATGACAGGACATTATTCACCATTCAGTTTTAGTTATTCGTCAATACCCTCAAATAAAAGGTGACATTCTGTACTGTCACCTAATATGAAACATTATATCTCAAATCCAAAATGCTGGAGTATAGCACCAAATGTAAAACTGTAAGCTTCACTGTCCAAACACATATGGTGTGGACTATGTGTGCCTGATAAACACATGTGGATCTGGTGAACAGTTATCACTTGTTGACCAACTACAGGAATACTGACCTCAGAGTCTCCAGTTTACAGTGGGGATTCCCCAGTCCAGCAGAGAGCAGCTCCACTCCTGAATCCTTCAGGTCATTGTTACTCAGGTCCAGCTCTCTCAGGTGTGAGGGGTTTGACTTCAGAGCTGAGACCAGAGAAGCACAGCCTTCCTCTGTGACTCCACAGACTGACAGCCTGCAAAGAGTCAAATCATATTAAAACCACACTGCTATTCTTTGGTGGTGAAAATATATTTTTTAAACATTTTCAGATACATCAGAGTCCTGAAACCTGCCATATCTATTCATATATGTATATACACACTACTACAAGTCAAAAGTTTGAACACACCTATTCATTCAAGTTTTTGTTTTGTTGTTTTAAAACTATTTTTTACATTGTAGAATAACAGTGAAGACATCAAAACTATGAAATAACACATATGGAATCATGTAGTAACCAAAAAAGTGTTAAACAAATCAAAATATATTTGAGATTTGAGATTCTTCAAATAGCCACCCTTTGCCTTGATAACAGCTTTGCACACTCTTGGCATTCTCTCAACCAGCTTCATGAGGTAGTCACCTGGAATGCATTTCAATTAACAGGTGTGCCTTCTTAAAAGTTAATTTGTGGAATTTCTTTCCTTCTTAATGCATTTGAGCCAATCAGTTGTGTTATGACAAGGTAGGGGGGTATACAGAAGATAGCCCTATTTGGTAAAAGACCAAGTCCATATTATGTCAAGAACAGCTCAAATAAGCAAAGAGAAACGACAGTCCATCATTACTTTAAGACATGATGGTCATTCAATAAGGAACATTTCAAGAACTTTTAAAGTTTCTTCAAGTGCAGTCGCAAAAAATATCAAGCACTATGATGAAACTGGCTCTCATGAGGACCGCCACAGGAATGGAAGACCCAAAGTTACCTCTGCTGCAGAGGATAAGTTCATCAGAGTTACCAGCCTCAGAAATTGCAGCCCAAATACATTCTTCACAGAGTTCAAGTAACAGACACATCTCTACATCAACTGTTCAGAGGGGACTGTGTGAATCAGGCCTTCATGGTCGAATTGCTGCAAAGAAACCACTACTAAAGGACACCAATAATAAGAAGAGACGTGCTTGGGCCAAGAAACATGAGCAATGGACATTAGACCTGTGGACATTTGTCCTTTGGCCTGGAGTCCAAATTTGAGATTGTTGGTTCCAACCGCCGTGTCTTTGTGAGAAGTGGTGTGGGTGAACGGATGATCTCCGCATGTGTAGTTCCCACCGTAAAGCACGGAGGAGGAGGTGTTATGGTGTGGGGGTGCTTTGCTGGTGACACTGTCTGTGATTTATTTAGAATTTAACCAGCATGGCTACCACAGCATTCTGCAGCGATACGCCATCCCATCTGGTTTGGGCTTAGTGGGACTATCATTGGTTTTTCAGCAGGACAATGACCCAACACACTTCCAGACTGTGTAAGGAGAGGGATTGAATGCCGCATCAGATGACCTGGCCTCCATAATCACCCGACCTCAACCCAATTGAGATGGTTTGGGATGAGTTGGACCGCAGAGTGAAGGAAAAGCAGCCAACAAGTGCTCAGCATATGTGGGAACTCCTTCAAGACTGTTGGAAAAGCATTCCAGGTGAAGCTGGTTGAGAGATTATCAAGAGTGTGCAAAGCTGTCATCAAGGCAAAGGGTGGCTATTTGAAGAATTTCAAATATATTTTCATTTGTTTAACACTTTTTTGGTTACTACATGATTTCATATGTGTTATTTCATAGTTTTAATGTCTTCACTATTATTTTACAATGTAAAAATTGTAAAAATAAAGAAAAACCCTTGAATGAGTAGATGTGTCCAAACTTTTGACAGATACTGTATATATAAATGAATTAATGTATCATTATTAACAGTAGATAACATGTTTCTAAACACTACTAAATTAATCATTGTGTGTGTGTGTGTGTGTCTCCAGTGTGTGTGTGTCTGTCCAGAATGTGTGTGTGTGTCCAGTGTGTTTGTGTGTGTGTCCAGTGTGTGTGTGTGTCCAGTGTGTGTGTGTGTGTGTGTGTGTGTATCCTGTGTGTGTGTGTTCATTGAGTGATACAGGAATACTGACCTCAGAGTCTCCAGTTTACAGTGGGGATTCCCCAGTCCAGCAGAGAGCAGCTTCACTCCTGAATCCTTCAGGTCATTGTTACTCAGGTCCAGCTCTCTCAGGTGTGAGGGGTTTGACTTCAGAGCTGAGACCAGAGAAGCACAGCCTTCCTCTGTGACTAGACAGCCTGACAGCCTGACAAAGAGTCAAATCATATTAAAACCACACTGCTATTCGTTGGTGTTGAGTCATTTTCTTTCTAAGTGAGTAGATAACATGATTCTAAACACTACTAAAGTAATCCTGATGATGCCATGATTGAGAAGGATCATGAATGAATCATGAATAATAATGAGTGAGAAAGTCACAGAGGCTACAACAAAATATGCTAACCTCTCACCATTACCTTCAAATAAAAGGTGACATTCTGTACTGTTGCCTGATATGAAACATTCTATCTCAAATCCAAAATGCTGGAGCATAGCGCCAAATGTAAAACTGTAAGCTTCACTGTCCAAACACATATGGTGTGGACTATGTGTGCCTGGTAAACACATGTGGATCTGGTGAACAGTTATCACTTGTTGACCAACTACAGGAATACTGACCTCAGAGTCTCCAGTTTACAGTGGGGATTCCCCAGTCCAGCAGAGAGCAGCTTCACTCCTGAATCCTTCAGGTCATTGTTACTCAGATCCAGCTCTCTCAGGTGTGAGGGGTTTGACCTCAGAGCTGAGACCAGAGAAGCACAGCCTTCCTCTGTGAGTCCACAGAATGACAGCCTGCAAAGACATCATCATGATTTCACAAACACACTGTTAATTTAACACCAGTAGTGTAGAAGGACAATGGCAGATGCATTTGGTTTATTCTCTTAAACAACATATATATTAATCTTCTGTCTCCTAGAATTGCATGGTCATATTGTTATACTAATGTGAACACCAATGCACTGATTCAGTAAGTTTTTCAATTTAATATTATACATTATATACATATTATAATACATATATTTCTCTAAACTGAATATTTCTTCCTGATGATTAGTACTTAAATGTCATTTTATGTACTCACAGAGCAGCTCTGGAGGCTTTGACCACTGGCAGCAGCCTCAGAAGACCTTTCTCTGATCTGGAGTATTTCTTCGGGTCAAACACATCCAGCTCCTTTTCTGAAGTCAGCAACACAAAGACCAGAGCTGACCACTGTGCAGGTGACAGTTTGGCTTCTGAGAGACTTCCTGATCTCAGGTAGCTTTGGATCTCCTCCACTAGAGAATGGTCATTCAGTTCATTCAGACAGTGGAACAGATTGATGCCCCTCTCTGGAGAGGGATTCTTCCTGATCTTCTTCTTGATGTACTTGACTGTTTCTTCATGGCTCTGTGAGCTGTTCTTGTTGTTGTCAGTAGACCTCGTAAGTGCTTCTGATTGGACTCCAGTGAGAGGCCCAGAAGGAAGCGGAGGAACAGGTCCAGGTTTCCCGTCTCACTTTGTAAGGCTTTATCCACAGCACTCTTGTAGACAGTAACTTCAGTAACTTGCGGTTCGGCCATTAGATTCTCATTGTTGTTGATGAATGAGAGGAACACATATACAGCAGCCAGAAACTCCTGAATGCTCAGATGCACGAAGCAGTACACCTTTTCCTGGTACAGCCCACATTCCTCTTTAAAGAGCTGTGTGCACAATCCTGAGTACACTGAGGCTTCATTGACATCAATGCCAGCCTCTTTCAGGTCTTCTTCATAGAAAATCAGATTGCCATTCATAAGCTGTTGAAAAGCCAGTTTTCCCAGTGACAGAATGCTCTCTTTATTCCAGTGTGGACCTGTCTCTTCTTTCCCAAGATACTTTTCATTCTTCTGTTTGGTATGAAACTCCACAAGGTGTATGAACATCTCAGTCAGAGTCTTGGGCATCTCTTCTCTCTGGTCTGTACTCAACATGTGTTCAAGGACTATTGCAGAAATCCAACAGAAGACTGGAATGTGGCACATGATGTGGAGGCTCCTTGATGTCTTTATGTGTGAGATGATTCTGCTGGCCAGGTCCTGATCATTGAATCTCTTCCTGAAGTACTCCTCCTTCTGTGGGTCATTGAACCCTCGTACCTCTGTCACCTGGTCAACACACCCTGAAGGGATCTTATTGGCTGCTGCAGGTCGGGTAGTTATCCAGAGGAGAGCAAAGGGAAGCAGATTTCCCTTGATGAGATTTGTCAGCAGAACATCCACTGAGGTTGACTTTGTGACGTCACAACACATCTTGTTCTTCTGGAAGTCTAGGGGCAGTCGGCACTCATCCAGACCATCAAAGATGAACAGAACTTTGTACTTGTCGTAGTTGGAGATTCTTGATTCTTTGGTTTCCATTGAGAAGTGATTGAGAAGTTCAATCAAAGTGTGTTTTTCCTTTTTCATCAAATTCAGCTCCCGAAAAGGGAATGAAAATACAAATTGGACATCCTGATTTGCTTTTCCTTCAGCCCAGTCCAGAATGAACTTCTGCACAGAGACTGTTTTTCCAATGCCAGCGACTCCCTTTGTAAGCACAGTTCTGATAAGTTTGTCTTGTCCAGTTAAGGGTCTGAAGATGTCGTTACATTTGATTGCAGTCTCTGGTCTTGATTGTTTCCTGGTTGTTGTCTCAATCTGTCTCAGCTCATGTTCATTATTGACCTCTCCTGTTCCACCCTCTGTGATGTAGAGCTCTGTGTAGATCTTATTGAGAAGTGTTGGGTTTCCTTGTTTAGCGATCCCCTCAAATACACATTGAAACTTCTTCTTTAGATTAGATTTGAGTTCACGTTGGCAAATCACAGCAAGCTCATCTGAATGAAGAAATAACACAGAGGATATTAATATTCATAATATATTAATATAAGTCTGTTTTAATGCCTACATTATTCTAGGACTGTTATAAAGTTTTAAATAAAAGTAATCTATTCTCTTAACTGACTGTATAAATGTGTAAATGTTTTCATAATGCATTACACACTGGTCTCTCTCTCTCTCTCTCTCTCTCTCTCTCTCTCTCTCTCTCTCTCTCTCTCTCTCTCTCTCAACTCAACACATCCCTGCTGCTCCTTGATGAGGTCACTAGGTGTTGTGTTAAGGCTGCTACAATATCATTGAGTTACACAGCTACTTTAGCTGTACTTTAGCTACAGCTTTTAAATGTTTGTTACAAAACAGCATTCAACATGAGGCAGACAGCTCTTACTTTTCTCCAGTGTGTCAGCAAGCTCCTTCTGGTTCATTTTCCTCAGGACGTGCAGTGTGATCTTCAGAGCCCCCTCTCTGGCACTGCTCTCCTGCTTCTCATCTTCAGCATCCACCACTTCCTTATCCTGCTTCTGACTCTCAAAGCCTTCTGGGAGTTCTGGACTAAGAATCCTCTTGAACATCTTCAGCTCGTTCTTCACAAATGTCATAATATTCTCTTCAAGCAACTGAAATAAATAAAGTAAATCAGTCAAGCAAGAGAAGAAATGCTTTCTCATTAACACATGAATGAATGATTGACAGATCAACTACTTGAGGTTAATAAAAACAAATGTACATAACAGGACCACATACACTGAATATGGAGGCCAGGTCTGTTTGATGACCCTGGGAAGACTGACCACTGAGAATCTCTGACTCTGATCTCTCCTGTTGGTTTCTGTGGACAAAACATCCAAGGAGTTCGCACACACACACACACACACACACACACACACACACACACACACACACACACACACACACACACACACACACACACACACACACACACACACACACACACACACACACACAAACACACACACACACACACACTCTCTCACACACACACACTCTCTCACACACACACACACACACACACAGGGAGGGAATGTTATGTTAGTTTAATATTGTTTCAGGACTATGAAAATGGAAAAAAGGTTTAGCCTATGGATTATGAAAACAACAAAAATAAATGGGAAAATGGGAGAGGAGAAATGACTAGAGACAGTGTTGTTTAACTCACTGACCATGACCCATGAGTTCTTCTTACATTTTTTCACTAGAAAAGTCTCCCTCTCTGAAGGATATAGGAGGTTCCATAGACTTGTCACTCTTCATGGACACACAGCTGGGTACAGGGGAGGCTGGTCTCTCCTGCTTGATTGGACTTCAACACAACAGAGACAAACATTACGTCTCTCATCTACTCTGAATTCAGATGGGAAAACAAGAGTTTCATTCCAAAACGCTAAATATCAATTTTCAGAAATGTTTGTAAATTAGCTTTTATAGTTTAAAGAAATTATGAAAGAGATTGGTGTGTTTTTTCACCATCTAGTCATGGTATGGGGTTGTTCAATGACAGACATGTATTTGTTAAAAATCTATCACTTGATGGTTTCATTTCAGAGACAAATAATCATGTTTTTGTGTAAAATGCTATATATCTGCCTCACTCTCAGAGAAATAAGTAGTACTGCTAGGTTTTACACAGTAATAATATATCTGCCTCACTCTCAGAGAAATAAGTAGTACTGCTAGGTTTTACACAGTAATAATATATCTGCCTCACTCTCAGAGAAATAAGTAGTACTGCTAGGTTTTACACAGTAATAATATATCTGCCTCACTCTCAGAGAAATAAGTAGTACTGCTAGGTTTTACACAGTAATAATATATCTGCCTCACTCTTAGAGAAATGAGTAGTACTGTTAGGTTTTACACAGTAATAATATATATCTGCCTCGCTCTCAGAGAAATAAGTAGTGCTGCTAGGTTTTACACAGTAATAATATATATATCTGCCTCACTCTTAGAGAAATGAGTAGTACTGTTAGGTTTTACACAATAATAATATATCTACCTCACTCTCAGAGAAATAAGTAGTACTGCTAGGTTTTACACAGTAATAATATATCTGCCTCACTCTTAGAGAAATGAGTAGTACTGTTAGGTTTTACACAGTAATAATATATATATATCTGCCTCACTCTCAGAGAAATAAGTAGTACTGATAGATTTTACACAGTCAAATGTGGCCAACCGGCTCGATCTTATGTAGCAACATTTGAAATTGTGTTTATTTTTTTTACATTGGATAAAAGTAGAGACTCAGCTAGAAAAAGGTATATCATACACTACAGTTGAGGAACAATGGGAAAGTAATTCTGCTTTGAAAGATGATAAACTTGTAACCTCAATTTTGAGAAAATGGTCTTTGAATGTTTTGGTTCACCTACTGGAGAGCTCTTCTTTATCTACAGTGGTGTTACTTTGGCAGATAATGTCACCCATCTAAATAAATGGTATATATATATAGTTAACTAAATGTATGGTATTTTTGGGTTATGTCAGTTTCATTGTTTGTTATGCTATAAATGGTTATTTTATGGTTGTAAGTGGTAAAATGAACTAAAAAATGTCATATTTTGAAATTCTGAGTAATTACTACTTTAGTAAGGATATACTTTATTCAGTACTACTGCAGTTACTAAATAATTCCAATAGATGGCAGCATAAGACCACGAATGACATTTCAGAAGGTTAGTTTAGTTTTCTCCCTGGATACACCACCACTCCCCCTCACAGGAAAACTCCTGCACACGCTTTTTACTGTCCCTTTCCACACTGGTAACGCAAGAGGAACGACTGAAAAAGCATTTAACAGATTACTGTGAAATAATATAATGATGATTCATGTTTATTATTACCTGTTTTTATGCACATGTTTTGAAATTATACTTAATTACTATAACGATTATCAATAAGCCTGAACATTAATTTAGTCACCTCTGGTCGAGAAAAACGTATTTTCCTAGTACATTCATTGTCAGGTTCATCAACCAGCAGCGAGCCACTCTGCCTTCTAGCACAAGCGAGGGGCATGTTGAGGTACATTTGCTAACCGGGAGGGTTGCATTATCGGGGGGAAACTACCCGCCCTCCAAGACACATACAGCACCCGATGTCACAGGAAGGCCAAAAATATCATCAAGGACATCAACCACCCAAGCCACTGCCTGTTCACCCCACTATCATCCAGAAGGTGAGGTCAGTACAGGTGCATTAAAGCTGGGTCTGAGAGACTGAAAAACAGCTTCTATCTCAAGGCCATCAGACTGTTAAATAGCCATCACTAGCACATTAGAGGCTGCTGCTGCCTATTGACATCACTGGCAACTTTAAGGAATGGAACACTAGTCACTTTAATAACGTTTACATATCTTGCACTACTCATCTCATATGTATATACAGCATTCTATAATATACTACTGTATCTTAGTCCATGCTGCTATGTCATTGCTTGTCCATATATGTATATATTCTTAAATTCCATCCGTTTTGTCTGTATTGGGTATATGTTGTGAAATTGTTAGATATTACTTGTTAGATATTACTGCACTGTCGGAGCTAGAAGCACAAGCATTTCGCTACACCCGCTATAACATCTGCTAAACACGTGTATGTGACAAATAACATTTGATTTGATTTGATGTAATTTATTAGCGGGCTGAAAGATGCACTCTTGTCTTTTCTATTCCGAGGTTATTTACTCCCAATATCAGATATTAAGATTATTTTCTATAATGCATGTAAACTAGGGTTGAGGTTAGTGAATCTGACTAGTGATTATTTACCCGGGGTTCAACACCTGCTATAGTCACTATTTAATTGCTCTTCCAAAAGCATCACAGGCCTAATACGAGATATATAGCTAACTAAAGTAATGAGTGACCATTTTAGAAAATCATGGGACATATAATATTTGGTTGCATAATATTTTATGTCAATCATATTGCTGCTTGTAGCCTATAACTGATGCTTCGTGGTCTTATGCTGCCATCTATCGGAAATATTTAATAATTAAAAGTTATTAGTTCACGTACAGACGTTGGTGAGGCAGCTGAGAAATAAAGTGTATTAGATCAGTCTCAAACCTGCCCCACGCCAATTGCTGGACTTTCACACAGAGGTTACTAGGTCACCCAATTCAAACCACATTTGAAAAATAAAACAAATGTGTCTTATTTATCAAGTGTTCTGTCTTGCAATTATACATATAATAAAATAACAACAAAATAATCAAAACGCTATTTAATACTATAATTGTATTTACTAAGATAATATTATTACTAAAATAGTTTCTAAAAGTGTTCTAGGCTACCCTACCCTAAATTTAGGGGTTAGGGTTACGGCTAAAATAGGTTATAAGTAGGGTAAGAGTTTCTGTATAGCACTTTGTGACATCTGCTGGTGTAAAAGGGCTTTATAAACAGGGGTGCACATAACTGGTACGCAGGTACGCAGGCGCGACAAAAATCAGGAATGCGTAATGCCACTTGTGTTACTACGCGCCTTTGCGTACTTGACCGATCTTCTCATCTAACCTTACACATGACATGTTGCTTGTCAACTACTGTCAGGGATGTCCAAAAAGCATCAGACATTAAGCAGCTTCTTTGGCGTTTCGCCACCTACAAAGAAACGCCAACTGGAGCCAGAGCCGAAGAAAATACTTTTTTCGGAAAAGTGGCTCCAAGATGTGCAGTGGCTTGAAGCTAACGATGAGCGCACTGAAATGTGGTGCAAGATTTGCCGCTCAAATCCACATCTAGCAGACAAAACGGTTGCATTTTATAAAGGCTCAAAGAATTTCAACCCTCCTTTATTTGACAAACATGAAAAGAGCAAGGAACACACGAATATGGCGCAAGCCATTGCTAAGCTAGCCGAGAAGAAATGTCCAGTCGCCCACTTGCCAGATGGCGAGACAAGCTGAATGAAGAACAGTGGCAAGCTCTGTTTCATATTTTTCTCCTCGCCTTCCATAAAGCTAAACACGCACGTCCCATGTCTTCCTATTCGGAGGATGTTCCTTTACTGAAGCGGCTAGGAGTAAATGTCAGAGGTGCATATCATTCACGTGAAGGGGGCACACGGATCATGCAGAGCATCGCTCACACCATCAGCGGGGAGTAACGAGCCAAGTTGCAGTCTGATGAATTTTGGGGGCTGCTTTTTGATGGATCTGAGGACATCACAAAAACTGAGCAGGAAATCGTTTACATTGTGTCTGTGTCCAGCAACGGAGAGTTTACTTCAGACTTTATTGGACTGATTGAATTGGGTGCTGACCGAACCGCGCAGGCCATAACAGACGGACTTGTGAGACTTTTCCAGGACACAGGCTTGGATGACTGGACAACAAAGTTGGTCGCTGTGTGCACAGACGGGGATGCTGTTAACGTAGGTATCTACAACGGCGTTGTGCCAAAACTCCGGCAACTTGCTGCGGTTGGAGACTCCCTTGTGCACATTTTGTGCACCGCACACACACTGGAGAATTGCGCGAAATCAGCTGATCGCAACGTTCCTTACTGTGAGACATTTAATCGCTCTGTGGTCAAGCTGCTGCAGTTTTATTTACAAAAAGGTGGAGCAAAAAAAACTGCTGCACTGAATAAGCTATGTGAAGAAAATGGGATCTCCTTTGTGAAACTGGGTAAGTTTCATAATATCAGATGGTCTGCATGGAGGCATGAAACACTTAAAAATATCAAGACTATTGCCAGCCATTAAAATGCAACTGGTTACGAGCGATAACAGTGACTTGCAGCCTTTCTGCACAGAGCGTTTTCAGTGCTTTCTGTCAAACATGCTTGACATTTGCAATATTTTGAAGACCACATCCCATCCATTAGGTTTCAGAAGGAAAAGCTGACCATTGGAGAATGTAAGGATGAACTCATGGTGGCCATTGGACAGTTCACACTTCTGCTTGATGGTGAAAGCCACAGGGCACACATTGTTTCCAATGCTGATGCTGACAGAGACAAGACACACTTACTAGGCTCATAATCTGAGGTAGCAACTGCATCAGATCTACAAATCCATTAGCTAGACCACCCGATTAGACAACAATCACCCCATTATACCCATTTGGTTTGCAACTCAGTGAACCTGCGCAGCATTCGCTCAATTTGATGCCTACGAACGAAGATTTCGATGCATATCAAATTACCCAGCAGCCTTTTAGAAACAACAAGTCCTCAAAGAAAAGGTTATTTCTTAATAAAAAAATGTCTTCTGGCTGTTTAAATCGCCCACATTTTGAAAAAGAGGACAGGGACATGCGTTTTATTTAGATTGTACACTTTTTTCTTAAAACAAATATGGTTAACCATGACCAGAAAATGTTTAATGTTTGATGGCTATCCGCCAGCCATCGCCTCTTAAACTGTGTCTCACCTCACTATTGGTGACCACAACATGTACTCAGGTGAACAGTGTGCGCGCTCACCAAGTAGCCATAACCTTGTTAATAATAAGTTACCAGAGGTAAAACTACAGGGTTAACGCTCACCAAGTAGCCATAACCTTGTTAATAATAAGTTACCTGAGGTAAAACTACAGGGTTAATGCTCACCAAGTAGCCGTAACCTTGTTAATAATAAGTTACCTGAGGTAAACCTACAGGGTTAACGCTCACCAAGTAGCCGTAACCTTGTTAATAATCAGTTACCTGAGGTAAACCTACAGGGTTAATGCTCACCAAGTAGCCGTAACCTTGTTAATAATAAGTTACCTGAGGTAAACCTACAGGGTTAACGCTCACCAAGTAGCCGTAACCTTGTTAATAATAAGTTACCTGAGGTAAACCTACAGGGTTAATGCTCACCAAGTAGCCGTAACCTTGTTAATAATCAGTTACCTGAGGTAAACCTACAGGGTTAGCGCTCACCAAGTAGCCATAACCTTGTTAATAATAAGTTACCTGAGGTAAACCTACAGGGTTAACGCAGGCAGGTCTCATTGATAACAATAGTGAAGCTGGCATTGTGACGCAGAACAATGGGCTGGGAATAGAACGTTCTGAAGGCGAGTCGGTGTCACGGAGCTCAATAGAACTAATAGGAGCTGGTAAGGTGAAAAATGCCCTAAATTAAGGCCTGTTTTTTCACGATTACTTCATAACCAGGGACAGAAGGTAATATTATGAAACTGGGCTCCATGGCGGATGCAATGAACTAATTTTATCAGAAATAAACGTTGTAAAAAATGTAACTTGAGGCGCCCCGAAAATAATATTCAAAAAGTTCAGTCCTTGGACACAGAGGGGTTAAACACTAAAGTTACCGTCCATCTAGTGAAGAGGAGAACCGGACAGAGGGATGGTAGGTAGCCAGCATCCGTCAACGAGAGAGGGAGAAGCCCTCCACGGTATTTAACAGGTGGAAGAAACAACCCGGGAGCTCCATCGGTCCACAATAAATGCAGGCAGCCAGTGATGATGTAGTGGTAGCTAGGATAACTAGGATGCTGCTGGTAGAGTAGCTAGCTTAGCTAGCTGTACCGACTAGCTTGGCTAGCTAGCAGGTCATTCGTCTGTCCCTCGAGGATGATGACGAATCCGGTGAACCACAAGATGAAACAAGGATAGCGAGTGAAAACGATCTGGCTACACTCATACTGTCACTGACCATTACGCAAAAAAGCAAATTGAACAATAAACTTCGGTGTCTCAACACTGTAACGAACTCCGTTGTTGTTCCCCAAGATCACCTCAGTCCACTCAGCGCGTAACTGGACAATATGCTTGGCGCCAAACCGTACGGGGGCGCGGGCAGTTCTGTACGTGGACACGGACAGTTCCAGAACGCGGACATGAGCACTGCCACACAATAAACTAAACCAGGTCTTTAAAGTCAGGTACATTAGTAATATTCATTTTTTATTATGTAAAACAAAAATGTATCGTTTTTTAAAACAATATTTTGAGATCTGGGCCCGTATCCACAAAGAGTCTCAGAGTAGAAAATTGGTCCTCTCTCTCCCCAGACAGACTCATTTTAGACCACTAACCCCTAAACAGAGATTCAGCATGTTGGTTGTGGTTAACACAGTGACAACTAATTCTTGAATGTACATCTGCCTCACTCTCAGAGAAATAAGTAGTACTGCTAGGTTGTACACAGTCAAATGTAACAAATAACAAAAAAATATATAAAGAACTGTACACATGATACATTTGTAACATCAATATTAAAAATTGTTTAAAAAAATAAATCCAGTAATATGAGATCTGTATGTAAAACATTTAGCAGATGTTTTTGTCCAGGGCCTGGTATCCCAAAAGCATCTTAAGGCTAAGTTCATCATTAGAACCTTCGTAGGAGCATTGTTAAATCTCTGAGCTGTTTCCCAAAACCATCGTTATTAACGTTGCACTTGAAAACGCTCATATTCTAACTCCTGCCTCAGACCACTTGTAGAACAGCCAAGTGTGTCGTTAGATGCTTTTTTGCCCTCCCGCGTCACTTTATACACAGAAGATCTCCGCTAAACATAGAATCACATGGTTTATCCGTCTCTCTGTGACCGGCGATAAATTCAGAACAAAGTTGACTACAAATACAAAGTTGCCAATGTCTTTGCAATTGATTCAAACAAGGGACATTCTTAGTTCAAATTGACAGATTAATTTATTTAACTAATTTTGAGGTAGGAAGTGCTTCTGTTACCAAGTAACCTGCTGGAATAGGCTACTGAGAATGGGGTCATAATTTCAATCAATGAATCAAATATTAATAATATGGATATGAACTGATTAGGACAATGCTTGTCAACAACAGCCAGGTAATTTCATTTTTTACCTGTTGCCTAATATCTCTCTCTCTCTCTCTCTCTCTCTCTCTCGCTCTCTCTCTCTCTCTCACACACACACACACACACACACACACACACACACACACACACACACACACACACACACACACCTGCTGTCTCAACCTCTGAATGATCGACTATGAAAAGGCAACTGACATTTACTCCTGAGGTGCTGACCTGTTGCAACCTCTATAACCACTGTGATTATTATTTGACCTTGCTGGTCATCTATGAACATTTGAACATCTTGAAGAACGATCTGGCCTTAATGGCCATGTACGGTTATAATCTCCCCCCAGCACAGCCAGAAGAGGACTGGCCTCCCCTCAGAGCCTGGTTCCTCTCTAGGTTTCTTCTTAGGTTCCTGCTTTTCTAGTGAGTTTTTCCTAGCCACAGTGCTTCAACATCCGAACATGCGCTGTTCGGCACGAGACGACCGTTAGAGCCAATGACCTTCAAATCAAATTGTATTTCTCACATGCGCTGAATTCAACAGGTGTACACTTTACCGTGAAATGCTTACTAACGAGCCCTTTCCCAACAATGCAGTTAAAACGTAAGAAAAATTAGCTAAATAAAAAAAGGAAATAGTAACATAATGATATAACAATAATGAGGCTATAAGGAGTACCAGTACTGAGTCAATGTGCAGGGTACCAGGTAGTTGAGGTAATAACTAGACTATATACAAGGAGTACCAGTACTGAGTCAATGTGCAGGGGTACCAGGTAGTTGAGGTAATAACTAGACTATATACAAGGAGTACCAGTACTGAGTCAATGTGCAGGGGTACCAGGTAGTTGAGGTAATATGTACATGTAGGTAGGGGTAAAAGTGACTAGGCAATCAGGATAGAGATTACATCTCCTCATCCAGGGAGTGCACACACACACACACACACACACACACACACACACACACACACACACACACACACAGGGAATGTTGTGTTTGTTTGATAATGTTTCAGGACTATGAAAATGGAAAAAAGGATTAGCCTATGGATTATGAAAACAACAAAAATAAATGGGAAAATGGGAGAGGAGAAATGACTAGAGACAGTGTTGTTTAACTCACTGACCATGACCCATGAGTTCTTCTTACCTTTGTTCACTAGAAAAGTCTCCCTCTCTAAACCGTATAGGAAGTTCCATAGACCGGTCACTCTTCATGGACACACAGCTGGGTACAGGGGAGGCTGGTCTCTCCTGCTTGATTGGGCTTCAACACAACAGAGACAAACATTACATCTCTCATCTACTCTGAGCTCAGATGGGGAAACATAAGAAGAGTTTCATTCCAAAACGCTATATATCCATTTTCAGAAATGTTGGTCAAGTAGCTTTTATTGTTTAAATAAATTATTAAACCACTACAAGGCTTTATAAAGGTGTCTAAAGTGTGTAATTTCCACTTTAAAATGTCAGACTTGATTTTCCCTGATGAAAAATGTATGAACCCCTACAGAAAATATCCCTTAATTATAATCCACATAAAAATACACATTTGCTATTGCTGCAGGATTATGTTCCTGCTGTGAGAAACTGGGTCAAATTAAGATATTGCATCTGTAAATACATTCATCTTAAGGTAGCTAGGTGAGACGACCACGTATCACAGTCAAATATACAGGATACGAACATTACATTCCAGCAAAACAATGGTTTTAAATCACATCTCAAATCTACAATAGTTACATTGAAGGTACTGTAGTGTATTGACAATACGATGGTGTTAAATGTTTTTAAATGGAACTGAAGGAATGTTGTTTATGGTAGTATCAAGGGGGAATGTTTTAGGTGTAATACCACATATCACCGACAGGAGGTGGGTTGTAGACAGGGGAGACTGGTGATTGGCCAGAAGAGGGGGCATCAGGGTTTATAAATAGGGGTTAAACGATGAGACGTTAGAACGGCCATAACAATCTGACGAGTCGTTCTCCGGACAACGCGTGTCTGTAATTTATGCTGTAACCTCGTGGTATGAATAAAACTTCTAACATGATGCAGCATAACGGACTCTTTGTTGACAGCAGTAATTGCCACCATTCATCATATACGACATAATGGCGCCCAACGTGGGGCTGGTTTGCGTCTCTTCTGTGTTTCAGTCAATCGCCGAGCTAACTCTCTCTGAGGCATGGGAAAAAGGGTGAGTGGTCTTACCGCTTCGGAGTTTGTTGGGTTGGATATGACTTGTGTACACTGAGGAGATGTTCCATTATAACCTAGCCTCAGGTGGCGTTGTTGCTGGTCGACTAGAGTCTGCTAAAAATTTATATTTCATTGGTAACTATGGACAATGATCATTGGTAACTATGGACAATGATGAACGGTAGAACTTTATATTTCATTGGTAACGGGTGACAATGGATTGGTGATTAATGTTGGAATACGTATGCATTTTTAGGGCACCGTGAATACGGATAAGACCTCTTAATCGAGGCGACTCACAGGAGTGGGCCAGAAATCCAGGTCTTAGTTAGACTGAGTCAGGTTGATTCCTTAAGCGGGAATTATGAAGTGAATTGGTGTATTTACGTTATTCTCCTCCTCTGGCCGACGGGAAATTGGTTTGGGGGGTAACCTCTTGATATGAGATTCATCTTTCAAGGCAACAAAAAGTTAGATGGAGATATTATTGATAATCATGGAAAATGATTGGGCCACGGTGCAGGATATTGATTTGTGTAGTATATCGCAGTTGGTTAGAGGCTACAGCTCATTCTTCATTGTTTCAGGTCACGAGGTACATCGTGGCTAATGCTAACGGCTAATGCTAACGGCTAAATGGGTGTTGTGTCACCATGTACTTCAGGCTAATGCTAACGGCTAAATGTGTGTTGTGTCACCAGGTACTTTAGGCTAAGCTAAATGCTAATGCTACAGGCTAATTGTGTTGCGTGCTACATGTTAACGTATCCTTAGAGATTCCGTTGCGACGGGTGAAAGTCTCTTAAACTTGTTTGTGTTTGTAAGTCAGGTTATATGTTTTGTGAGCGCTGTTAAATGTTGTTTGACTATAAGGGGGAAATGGGGAATTACAGCTGGACTGTTATTATGTTTGGGGAGAGAGAGTAGAGAATCTTCCTTCCACGGTGAAATTGTATGGAGGAATGATATTTGCGCATGCGTTTAATTTTGCGACACTACGGTACCAAACGTGGGAGTTGGAGTTTATGGCACGAGATTAGGGAACGTTTTGTTTTACGGCACCATGAGGGGATTCTGAGACTCAAGTGAGGTTAAAATGATATTTGCGCATGCGTGATTTTACGGGGCTAAAAACTACAACATGTGGTTATGTGCTAAGCCTACAAAGCACGGCATTATGGGTAAGGGTCATAGGTCCCATGTGACGCGGCAAGGGATAATAGTCACAGAATAAGAGAGATTTTGGGAAAAATCTCTTAGGTGTTAAACGGCTGTTGTTCGAACGGGAAACTATTTGGCGAGATGTGGTAAAGTTATAAATCAAATATATGTTGATGGAGTATAATTAATTAAATTAAAAGACGATTAAAATTAAATGAAATGTTTTGGAGCGATCTATGTAATAAATGATATTTGCGCATGCGTGGGATTCTGCAAAACAACACATTGGTTAAACTGCAGGGGGAGACAGAGGAACACAGACGACGAAACAAATAGGCACAAGGAGATTTTAACACGATGATTCTAGTTTAAACTGTGATTGGTTAAAGATGAAACTTGTTTTGTAGCCTATTGAATTTATAAATTAAATATAGGATAACGGATTATAATAGGTTGAATTAAATAATTAAATGACGGATTAAAATCAAGGTTTTTGGGCGATCTATAATTAGTCCTGAGGTTAGTCTTAGAGTGAATAATGTAGAACGAATGAATATTGAATGGTTGGAAATACTCAGTGATGGCATGAACTACTAAAAGCTGTTCTTGTGTCTTTGTCCCTTGTCATGAGAGAGGGGGAGCGAGGAGATACAGGAAGTGATCACGTCACGTGGCAGAGGATCAAGTCAAAAAAAGGTTTTGGTACTGATTGTGGTTACAAGATCTTTCCCTAACAAGATATGTGATGTTATGACGATTTCGCATAAGCTTGGCAAACTGATTCATTAAAAATTGCATTTTGGAGGCTATGTGCATCACTGGGGTTTAATTACAGATGTGTTGGGAATCCAGGATGGATTGAGGATTCTTCTGTAAATTTATGATAATTAGAGCTAATAGAGCAAGGGGTTATGGGAATTGGAGTATTGAAGGGTTGTAAGGTTAGAAGGCTTTGTTTATGGGTATTTTAGTCTGAAGTTTACTAACTTCATTTACTTGCATTTGATGGGTTGTGGTAAGATAGCCAACACTAATTGATATTGGTGACATAGGAATAGGAATTGGGGTTAATTATTCAGGATGGTTAATGGATTTGTTTAGGTTATATTAAGAATTACAGGGGGGAAGCTTATATAACTTATATAGTCTAAAATAGGATAGTTCACAATAAAGGAATATAAAGGGCTTGATATAGGGGAAAATTGATTAAAATAGTCATTTTTGATCAAAGTAGGGTTAGAGTAGTGTTAGGAGAGACTAATGGCAGATGTTAGTACACCTTTCTCACATATGGATTCAGCAGAAAGACATCATCCAGCAGGGTGATTATGGCATCAGAGATGAAGACGAATACGAGCAGAAACAACGATGAAGATGAATCCAGAAGACGGAAGAAAACCGAGATGTCTGGGAACTTAAGGAGATGAGGATGATGACGATGAGAGTGATTGATGAGAGGCCATGGGTGGAGGTGACTCTGTGATCAGAAGGAAGTGGCAAGAGAGGAAAGAAGGATACTGGAGACTTGATCTCTGATGAAAGTTGAACGAAGAAGGAGACAAGAGATTCGAGTTCTGATGAAGAAAGTGATGAAGATTTGGAGATTAAAGGTGTTGTATGTTCAAGAGGATTTTATCCTACAATGACTGGCAAAGAAGAAATAGGAGATATAGACCAAGGCGTATCAGGCCTGGAGGAAGAGACGACTTGGGGAGAGGTAAGGGAGCTAGAGGAACAGCTCGAGACGCTGAAGATACAGAAGAGACAAGGAGAAAACCTGCGGAGAACATTTTTAATCCCAAGAATTGGAGGAGAAGAAGAATACATTGAGGCAAAGATGCTGAAGAAAAGTAAGAAGATGATGGAAGATGATATTTTGAGGACAGAACTTAGAACTAAGATTGAAGAATACTGATATGTCAACGACGAGAAGGAACAGGACCAAGAACTGCTGAGAGAATCCCAAGAACAGGAGAAAACAACAGAGGAAGATGAAGGAGCAAGTGAAGATCACCTGTTCTAGAGAAGATCCGGAAGGGGGGTGCATTGCTTAGAGAAGAAGAGAAAATAGCCAACAATTGAAGTAAAAACAACCGACCATTAGAAGTGATAGTGAATAGGGGAAAAAACTTATCTGGGTTCAGCCTAAAGAGGTTAAACATATCACTCTGTAAAATAAACTAATTAGGTTAGGATAGGGATTTGAAGTAGTAAAACAGTTTACTCTTCGGGAATCAATTGAGCTCTGCTATAGAAGTCAAATAGGAATTACAATAGACATACTAATATTAGGACAGTATATCAAGGATATTGTGGGAAGAGATGCATGGTTTAAATTGAAGGGTTCAATCAGAGGCACAATAGACGACTGACTGTCTGGTGGAATATTTTAAGAAGTGGGGTTTTTGGGAATCATTTGCTTAAAAGATAATATCATAGGAAGGATGATAATGTATTAGATTGCCTGTTAGACAATCTGTCTGGAAAAAAAATAGGGGTGACTGTTATTTTGGGTTACATTCTTACACTAAGAGATTTGAGGTTAGGCTAAACGGTGTTTAGTCGGTTTTGCCAAGTCTGTGTGTAATGAGTCAGAAGCAGGTGGGGAACTTTCCCAATCACATATTCCAAAAATTTGGTGGTAAGAGATTTTGTCAATAAATCAGGGGAAAAGGTTTTAAATGTTATGAGAGAAAAGATTAGATTAAAATAAGTTAGGAGAACTAGGGGTGAAGGAACTCTGAGACAGTAAGCTAAGTTTCAAAGTTAGTAGTAAGACAGAGAGAGAACAGTGAGGAAGGACATTTTAAAGTTTAGTGGGAAGATATGGTAGGAGTTTAAATCGGTTAGGAGCAGATGCATTGAGAAAGTATGTGTTGCTGAATGATTTGAGGGTGATTGAGTATCTATATTTACAGTTTCCAGCAGGGAGATCAAGGTCATTATAGGTGTATTTTGTGTAATCAAAAGTTTGAAAGTCAGGGATTTAGAGATAGGACTGAGATTTGGGGAAAACGTGACACTAGTGGTGATGGATGGAAGTACAAGGAAAGAGTTCAAAGTCTTAGGGGAAAACTGGGGGAAAACTAGGAGTAAATAAGGACATTAACACTTCAGTCTATTAGAACAACAGGTAGAAGTAATTTAACTCTTTCAACATTGATAGTTATTAAAGCCATAAATATAGCGCATTTGATTAAGGGTCCAGCATCAATTATAGGGGGAAAATACTGTTATGAGGGTTAGGAGAATAATAATTATAATATGCCATTTAGGATGATGACGTTTCTTTCACAGAGAGAGAGAGAGAGATAATTAGGGAGGATAAGTATTGTTAGCAGGATCAGAAGTAGGAGCTGTTGCACCTACTCAAATAAGGGATTATTTTGCGTAAGGTTACAGATAAAGATCAGGGAGAATATGTGTACTTATCTAGTGCAAGCATTAGAAGTTGTTCCGGTTAAGAATTATTGGTTAAAGGGCTATGTAATTCGTAAAGTGATGCTTATAATGGAAGATTTGAAGTCTGTAAAAGTTTCCACAGTCAAAGAGGGAGTTAAGGATAAGTTTATTACAGTAGTCACTCCAACAGGGAATAATCGAATAGGATGTTGGTAGTTTCCCACTAGAGGGAATTAAGGGTTTTAATTCATCAACTAAATCAACAACGTTAATGGTAACTTTGGGAAGGGATTAATGATACGATGGTAATAGCAAATGTAGGAAGGATGACGACAACTTTTCTGAAATTAGAGGTAGCAAGAGGGACTCAGGAGGTTATGGAAAATAGGAGGGCAGATAGAAACAATATAGATTAATCTGAAATGGAGAAGAGAGATTCATCATGGAAGCTGCAGGATGAGGTCTTTTGATTTTGATGACGGAGGGGGGGGGCATCTGATCAGTGCTGCTCGTTCCTCTGTTGTGAAAGTTAGAGATAGATTAACTCATTCTGTAAGAATCAGTGAGGAATCTTGAGGGTTGATGTCTGTTGGGGATGCCGGCCCAAGACGTGTTGGACGGTTGCGCAGCCTCTAGCGGGTCTGGGTCAGGGTTATGCTTTGTCATGACTGTGGTGTCGGCAACAGTCATTGACCGATAAAATAATGTAGTTGTCAGAACAGTAGGGTTTAAGTGTTCTTGGGTAAAGGGATTACCCTATTGGAATTGTTAGATGGAAAGTAAGGTCAGGTAACAATGGAAACCTGAAGGATTCAGGTGAAACAGTGAGGGCTAAAAGTTATTGTTGTTCTAATAAAACATATGAGGTAGGGGTATGTTTATGGAAATAATAGGTTATTTTTTATATACCAGGTAGTAAGAAGAGCAGGACTTTGATGGTTAAAAGATTAGCTTTTGACTGACAATGTGACTATGGGGAATCTTAGAGATATTTAGGGGTTTGGGGGTGATAAAGCATCTATATTCTTACATTAGGGATGGAAAGGATTTGGTTACATGTCAACATTGAAGCTTTCATATGAGGCTTTTACTATTAAAAGAGAGTTAGCACCGAACACAGCTAAATCTAGGGTTAAAAGGGTGACATGGCTACATGTCATAGTGTTCAAGCCTACCATTGGAGAATGAGTCTAAGGGAGAAGGGGGGACCTCTTCCATGATATGGTGTAACATTTGGGAGATCTGATAGGATTTGGTTGCAAGATCAGTTAGGCCAGTAGGGGCAGTGATGGGTCAGATTTTAGTTTCAGCGTTGATAACACTGTGTAAGATGTTTGTACTGACTTTTGAGAAAGTTATGAGATTGAGATAGGTTGGAGAAGTGGTGCCTGGAGGCAACACTCAGATGCCATTGTTGACTGTTCTGGATCTGGACGAAGAGGGACAAGTGGCCTACTGATGGATAAATATCCTTTTTGATTATTTGATCATTTTATTTTTATTGTTTCAAAGAAAACATTTTGTAGGCTGATTTTAATATGATTTTAGAATGATTTTATGAATAAAGGGGGGAATGGATGTGATTCATACATCATTGATATGTCATTTTTATATTCTTTTAAATTGATGTGGAGGTTTAATTTGAAAATGTTGTTTTGCAAAGGATACTGTTTGGTCGTTTCTTTTCATTCCAGAAGCATTTGGGGGAACATGTGACTCAAACAAAGACAATATGAAGGGACAATATGACTGGAGGAGATGAAACAAGGAGGGTGTGGCTGATTCCATCATCAACGATGCAGTGGAAGTCGAGATTGGAGGAGGAGAATACGGAGGAGATGAAGTGTAGTGGACTACATTCCAGTGTCTGCAATGAAATATAGACATATTTGATGTGTAATACATAATTGTGTCATATTCTTAGGTATTGATTTTAGTAGAATGATGTTTGATGTTATTGAATGCAGATGAGGATCTTAGATGCTTTTGTTTATTTCGATGGGGTTTAGGGACAGAAGGTCTAGGAAGGGAGAGATTCATTGTACGATTCGATGGGTTGACCAGCCGTACAATGGATATTTCTGGATAGGATTTTGTTTAAAGGGGAAACATGTGTATTTAATGGCATCATAGTTTCAAATGTCTTAACATGATTTATGAGTTTATCTGGAGTACTGCGGTGGTTGCCTGGGGCAGAGGGACCGTGAGAGAATTTTACTGTCTTGATTGATTGATGGATGGATTTGGAACAAAGGTTGCCTGACAGGTTTTTCGCTCTCACACTCCATAAAGATTTATTCATAAATCATAGTAATGTGTTCACACTTCATAAACAGTTATTCATATGTCATAGAAAGGTATTTTACATTCTAGAGGAGAATGTTTTTGGGTTTAAGGTTAAAGATACTCAATAAGATAAGTTGTTACTAGTCATAATCTTATTCTGTTTGGTTTCGAGACGTTTAGTTCGTCTCGAAAGGGGGGAATGTAGTGTATTGACAATACGATGGTGTTAAATGTTTTTAAATGGAACTGAAGGAATGTTGTTTATGGTAGTATCAAGGGGGAATGTTTTAGGTGTAATACCACATATCACCGACAGGAGGTGGGTTGTAGACAGGGGAGACTGGTGATTGGCCAGAAGAGGGGGCATCAGGGTTTATAAATAGGGGTTAAACGATGAGACGTTAGAACGGCCATAACAATCTGACGAGTCGTTCTCCGGACAACGCGTGTCTGTAATTTATGCTGTAACCTCGTGGTATGAATAAAACTTCTAACATGATGCAGCATAACGGACTCTTTGTTGACAGCAGTAATTGCCACCATTCATCATATACGACAGTACCCATTAGTAATCATTTCTGATGAAAAAACACAAATGTGATTTTCTTTCTCCTATATAGCGTTTTGGAATATAAATTCTTAAACAATATTTTCAGCTCACCTCTTAGTTTTGGTGTCATGTCCCCCAAAGAGACTAATTTTAGAGGCAGGGCCCACCTCCTCTCTCTCCCCAGAGAGACTCCTTTTAGAGGCAGGGCCCCCCTCCTCTCTCTCCCCAGATAGACTCATTTTAGATGCAGGGCCCCCCTCCTCTCTCTCCCCAGAGAGACTCCTTTTAGAGCACTGACCCCTAAACAGAGATCCAGCATGTTGGTTGCGGTTAACACAGTGTTCTCTTTTATTCATTATCTCTCAGCAATAAAACATTAAGTAACAGACACATCCAAACAGTCAGGTGATTTAATGCAATGACTTTTTCTAGCCCAATGACTACTCAAAACCCACCCACAAGGCCTGAAAACTATCCCAAAAAAATGTGCCCCTGATAGGCCTACATCTTATTTCAGATAGCCTCCAGTAGCCTGGGCAACATGTAGGCAAGATGTAAGCTGAATGATTTAGCAGCTTGCTTAGTTCAAATTGACAGATTCATTTATTTAACATGAATAGCAAGACGATGTTGAGGTAGGAAGTGCTTCTGTTGCCCAGTAGCCTACTGGAATAGGCTACTGAGAATGGGGTCGTAATTTCAATCTCTGAAATGAAAATTAATAATATGGATATGAACTGAATAGGTCCATGCTTGTCAACAACAGCCAGGTTATTTCTTTACCTGTAGCCTAATCTGGCTGACTGTTACCCTCGCTCTCGCTCTCTCTCTCTCTCTCCCGCTCTCTCTCGCTCTCTCTCTCTCTCTCTCTCGCTCTCACCTGCTGTCTCAACCTCTGAATGCTCGACTATGAAAAGCCAACTGACATTTACTCCGGAGATGCTGACCTGTTGAACCCTCTATAACCACTGTGATTATTATTTGACCCTGCTGGTCGTCTATGAACATTTGAATATTTTGAAGAACGATCTGGCCTTAATGGCCATGTACTGTTATAATCTCCCCCCAGCACAGCCAGAAGAGGACTGGCCACCCCTCAGAGCCTGGTTCCTCTCTAGGTTTCTTCCTAGGTTCCTGCTTTTCTAGGGAGTTTTTCCTAGCCACAGTGCTTCAACATCCGAACATGCGCTGTTCGGCACGAGACGACCGTTAGAGCCAATGACCTTCAAATCAAATTGTATTTCTCACATGCGGTGAATACAACAGGTGTACACTTTACCGTGAAATGCTTACTAACGAGCCCTTTCCCAACAATGCAGTTAAAACGTAAGAAAAATTAGCTAAATAAAAAAAGGAAATAGTAACATAATGATATAACAATAATGAGGCTATAAGGAGTACCAGTACTGAGTCAATGTGCAGGGTACCAGGTAGTTGAGGTAATAACTAGACTATATACAAGGAGTACCAGTACTGAGTCAATGTGCAGGGGTACCAGGTAGTTGCGGTAATAACTAGACTATATACAAGGAGTACCAGTACTGAGTCAATGTGCAGGGTACCAGGTAGTTGAGGTAATAACTAGACTATATACAAGGAGTACCAGTACTGAGTCAATGTGCAGGGGTACCAGGTAGTTGCGGTAATAACTAGACTATATACAAGGAGTACCAGTACTGAGTCAATGTGCAGGGGTACCAGGCAGTTGAGGTAATAACTAGACTATATACAAGGAGTACCAGTACTGAGTCAATGTGCAGGGGTACCAGGTAGTTGAGGTAATATGTACATGTAGGTAGGTGTAAAAGTGACTCGGCAATCAGGATAGAGATTACATCTCCTCATCCAGGGAGTGCACACACACACACTGACACACACACACACACACACACACACACACACACACACACACACACACACACACACAGGGAAGGAATGTTGTGTTAGTTTAATATTGTTTCAGGACTATGCAAATTGAAAAAAGTATTAGTCTATGGATTATGAAAACAACAAAAATAAATGGTAAAATGGGAGAGGAGAAATGACTGGAGACAGTGTTGTTTAACTCAATGACCATGACCCATGAGTTCTTCTTACCTTTGTTCACTAGAAAAGTCTCCCTCTCTAAACCGTATAGGAAGTTCCATAGACCGGTCACTCTTCATGGACACACAGCTGGGTACAGGGGAGGCTGGTCTCTCCTGCTTGATTGGACTTCAACACAACAGAGACAAACATTACATCTCTCATTTACTCTGAGCTCAGATGGGGAAACAAGAGTTTCATTCCAAAACGCTTTATATCCATTTTCAGAAATGTTGGTCAATTAGCTTTTAATGTTTAAAGAAATTATTAAACCACTACAAGGCTTTATAAAGGTGTCTAAAGTGTGTAGTGTCCACTTTAAAATGTCAGACTTGATTTTCCCTGATGAAAAATGTATGAACCCCTACAGAAAATATCCCTTAATTATAATCCACCTAAAAATGCACATTTGCTATTGCTGCAGGATTATGTTCCTGCTGTGAGAAACTGGGTCAAATTAAGATATGGCATCTGTAAATGCATTCATCTTAAGGTAGCTAGGTGAGACAACCATGTATCACAGTCAAATATACAGGATACGAACATTACATTTCAGCTAAACAATGGTTTTAAACCACATCTAAAATCTACAATAGTTATATTGAAGGTACCCATAAGTAATCATTTCTGATGAAAAAACACGAATGTGATTTTCTTTTCTCCTATATAGCATTTTGTAATATAAATTCTTAAACAATATTGTCAGCTCACCTCTTAGTTTTGGTGTCATGTCCACCAGAGAGACTCATTTTAGAGGCAGGGACCCCCTCCTCTCTCTCCCCAGAGAGACTCATTTTAGAGGCAGGGCCCCCCTCCTCTCTCTCTCCAGAGAGACTCATTTTAGAGGCAGGGGCCCCCTCCTCTCTCTCCCCAGAGAGACTCATTTTAGACCACTGACCCCTAAACAGAGATGCAGCATGTTGGTTATGGTTAACACGGTGACAACTAATTATTGAATGTACATTATTCTCTTTTACACATGATCTCTTAGAAATAAAACATTTACTAACAGACACATCCAAACAGTCAGGTGATTTAATGCAATTACTTTTTCTAGCCCAATGACTACTCAAAACCCACCCACAAGCCCTGAAAACTAGGCCAAAACATAGCCCCTGATAGGCCTACATCTTTTTCAGACAGCCTCCAGTAGTCTGGGCAAGATGTAGGCAAGATGTAAGCTGAATGATTTAGCAGCTTGCTTAGTTCAAATTGACAGATGAATTTATTTAACATGAATAGCAAGACGATTTTGAGGTAGGAAGTGCTTCTGTTGCCCAGTAGCCTGCTGGAATAGGCTACTGAGGATGGGGTCGTAATTTCAATCAATGAATCAAATATTAATAATATGGATATGAACTGAATAGGTCCATGCTTGTCAACAACAGCCAGGTTATTTCTTTACCTGTAGCCTAATCTGGCTGACTGTTACCTTCAATCTAATGCATTCTAACATCTGATCAGCAATTGAAATAGAACTGTGACCATGGTGACACTTGATAACTTCCAATTGAATGAACTAAACACGGCCATTAATAATAGCATAATAACACAAGGCTACAACAACAATAAACTGACGTTATAGACTTAGATTTGAGATGTCGGGAGAGGTCGTGTTTTTCTCTAGCTGGAGGTAAGCAGGAGGTAAGCTTCTCATATGGTGTTGAGTAAAGCTTAACCATGTATTAGATCGTAGGTAGGTAGTTAGCTGTAGTTAGGTATTGTATTTATTATAGGTTAGTATTGTTGTTATTGTAGGTTTCCGTAGGTAATTGTAGGTTAGTATCGAAGCACGAGGCTAGCTAGCTAGCGGGTAGCTACTGGTATCGATTAGCAACGCTGGAGAGCTGTTTCCAATGTTAATGTAGTCCTAGCCAACGTTTAATTTTTGCTGCGTTATGCGTTATGAAAGGAACTAGACACAGACTTGAATTATCTGTTTAGTGTGCTAACACACTCTTGGCAGTTTGTCGTAACCAAGTATTGATGCTAAATTGTGTGTTAATGGATGCTAGCTTGCAGGTTAGCTACGGGCGTCATAGCTAGGCATCGTGGGTTGTTGTGGGTAGTTACTGTGTCTTGGCAGTGCCGGCTGTAGCACGAAGCGAGCTACCTAGCCGTATTGTATTTTTTATAGGTTAGTATTGTTGTTATTGTAGGTTTCCGTAGGTAATTGTAGGTTAGTATCGAAGCACGAGGCTAGCTAGCTAGCGGGTAGCTACTGGTATCGATTAGCAACGCTGGAGAGCTGTTTCCAATGTTAATGTAGTCCTAGCCAACGTTTAATTTTTGCTGCGTTATGCGTTATGAAAGGAACTAGACACGGACTTGAATTATCTGTTTAGTGTGCTAACACACTCTTGGCAGTTTGTCGTAACCAAGTATTGATGCTAAATTGTGTGTTAATGGATGCTAGCTTGCAGGTTAGCTACGGCGTCATAGCTAGGCATCGTGGGTTGTTGTGGGTAGTTACTGTGTCTTGGCAGTGCCGGCTGTAGCACGAAGCGGGCTACCTAGCCGTATTGTATTTTTTTATAGGTTAGTATTGTTGTTATTGTAGGTTTCCGTAGGTAATTGTAGGTTAGTATCGAAGCACGAGGCTAGCTAGCTAGCGGGTAGCTACTGGTATCGATTAGCAACGCTGGAGAGCTGTTTCCAATGTTAATGTAGTCCTAGCCAACGTTTAATTTTTGCTGCGTTATGCGTTATGAAAGGAACTAGACACGGACTTGAATTATCTGTTTAGTGTGCTAACACACTCTTGGCAGTTTGTCGTAACCAAGTATTGATGCTAAATTGTGTGTTAATGGATGCTAGCTTGCAGGTTAGCTACGGCGTCATAGCTAGGCATCGTGGGTTGTTGTGGGTAGTTACTGTGTCTTGGCAGTGCCGGCTGTAGCACGAAGCGAGCTACCTAGCCGTTTTTTCGAACAGAGTCAGAGTCAACACAATAGCCATTGTGTGCCGGGTGTAGCACGAAGCTAGCTAGCTAGCCGTTCTTCAAACAAAGTCAACACAGTGGCCATTGCTAGCTACCCAACATGACCAGCTTAACTGTACGGTAGTAGCTAAATACAATATACTTGTCCTAGCTAGCCAATGTCTAATCATTGCTGTGTCATGAAAGGAACTTGACACAGACACAAATGATCTGTTTAGTGTGTTATCACACTATTGGTGGTTTGTTGTGACCAAGTGTTGGTGCTATACGGTGTGTTATTGTTATTGGATGCTAGCTTGCTAGTTAGCTATGGTGTCATAGTTGAATAAAGTGGGTTGAGTCTATTCCTTTAAACATTGAACCGCTGTGGTTCACAACAATTCTGATTTCTAAAGGTGGAAGTTGGGAGAGTTTTTGTTCGGGTGGTTCAGTGAAACAATTTTAGTTTCTGAGGTAGAAGTTTTGGTGAGGGAGGCCCTGCTCTCTCCGCTCCCAGATGCTTAGCTCATTTCATTCCGATCTCCTCTGCATTTTTGTAGCCATTTGCTACAGCCTGTCAACTATGCCTCTGCCTATCCCTGTTCTCTCCTCTCTGCACAGGCTACACAAACGCACTACACCGCGTGGCTGCTGCCTCTCTAACCTGGTGGTCCCTGCACGCACCACCCACGTGGAGTTCCAGGTCGCAGGCAGCCTCTGGAACTGCCGTTCTGCTGCCAACAAAGCTGACTTCATCCCAGCCTATGCCAACCTCCAGTCCCTCGACTTCCTGGCGCTGACGGAAACATGGATCACCACTGAAAACACTGCTACTCCTACTGCTCTCTCCTCGTCTGACCATGTGTTCTCACATACCCCGAGAGCATCTGGTCAGAGGGGTGGTGGTACAGGAATCCTCATCTCTCCCAAGTGGACATTCTCAATTTTTCCCCTAACCCATCTGTCTATCTCCTCATTTGAATTCCATGCTGTCACAGTCACTAGCCCATTTAAGCTTAATATCCTTGTCATCTATCGCCCTCCAGGTTCCCTTGGAGAGTTCATCAATGAGCTTGACGCCTTGATAAGTTCCTTCCCTGAGGATGGCTCACCCCTCACAGTTTTGGGGGATTTCAACCTCCCTATGTCCACATTTGACTCATTTCTCTCTGCCTCCTTCTTTCCACTCCTCTCCTCTTTTGACCTCACCCTCTCACCGTCCCCCCCTACTCACAAGGCAGGCAATACGCTTGACCTCATCTTCACTAGATGCTGCTCCTCTACTAATCTCACTGCAACTCCCCTCCAAGTCTCCGACCACTACTTTGTTTCCTTTTCTCTCTCGCTCTCCTCCCACACTACTCACTCTGCCCCTACACAGATGGTAATGCGCCGCCGCAACCTTCGCTCTCTCTCTCCCACTACTCTCTCCTCTTCCATCCTATCATCTCTTCCCTCTGCTCAATCCTTCTCCCTCCAATCTCCTGATTCTGCCTCCTCAACCCTCCTCTCCTCCCTTTCTGCATCCTTTGACTCTCTGTGTCCCCTATCCTCCCGGCCGGCTCGGCCCTCCCCTCCAGCTCCGTGGCTTGATGACTCATTGCGAGCTCACAGAACAGAGCTCCGGGCAGCGGAGCGGAAATGGAAGAAAACTAAACTCCCTGCCGACCTGGCTTCTTTTCACTCCCTCCTCTCTACATTTTCTTCATCTGTTTCTGCTGCTAAGGCCACCTTCTACCACTCTAAATTCCAAGCATCTGCCTCTAACCCTAAGAAGCTCTTTGCCACATTTTCCTCCCTCCTGAATCCTCCTCCCCCCTCCTCTCTCTCTGTGGATGACTCCGTCCAACCACTTTGAAAAGAAGGTTGACGACATCCGATCCTCGTTTGTTAAGTCTAATGACACTGCTGGTCCTGCTCACACTGCCCTACCCTATGCTTTGACTTCTTTCTCCCCTCTCTCTCCAGATAAAATCCTGCGACTTGTGACTGCAGGCCGCCCAACAACCTGCCCGCTTGACCCCATCCCCTCCTCCCTTCTCCAGACCATCTCCGGTGACCTTCTCCCCTACCTCACCTCGCTGATCAACTCATCCTTGACCGCTGGCCATGTCCCTTCCGTCTTCAAGAGAGCGAGAGTTGCTCCCCTTCTCAAAAAACCAACACTCGACCCCACTGATGTCAACAACTACAGACCAGTATCCCTTCTTTCTTTTCTTTCCAAAACTATTGAGCGTGCCGTCTTTAGCCAACTCTCTTGCTATCTCTCTCAGAATGACCTTCTTGATCCAAACCAATCAGGTTTCAGGACTGGTCATTCAACTGAGACTGCTCTTCTCTGTGTCACGGAGACTCTCCGCACTGCTAAAGCTAACTCTCTCTCCTCTGCTCTTGTCCTTCTAGACCTGTCTGCTGCCTTTGATACTGTGAACCATCAGATCCTCCCTCTCCACCCTCTCCGAGCTGGGCATCTCCGGCGCGGCTCACTCCTGGATTGCGTCCCTACCTGACCGGTCGCTCCTACCAAGTGGCGTGGCGAGAAGCTGTCTCCGCACCACGTGCTCTCACCACTGGTGTCCCCCAGGGCTCAGTTCTAGGCCCTCTCCTTTTCTCCCTATACACCAAGTCACTTGGCTCTGTCATATCCTCACATGGCCTTTCATATCATTGCTACGCTGACGATACACAACTAATCTTCTCCTTTCCCCCTTCTGATAACCAGGTGGCGAATCGCATCTCTGCATGTCTGGCAGACATATCAGTATGGATGACGGATCACCACCTCAAGCTGAACCCTGGCAAGACGGAGCTGCTCTTCCTCCCGGGGAAGGACTGCCCGTTCCATGATCTCGCCATCACGGTTGACAACTCCGCTGTGTCCTCCTCCCAGAGTGCGAAGAGCCTAGGCGTGACCCTGGACAACACCCTGTCGTTCTCCGCCAACATCAAGGCGGTGACCCGCTCCTGCAGGTTCATGCTCTACAACATTCGGAGAGTACGACCCTGCCTTACCCAGGAAGCGGCACAGGTCCTAATCCAGGCACTTGTCATCTCCCGTCTGGACTACTGCAACTCGCTGTTGGCTGGCCTCCTGCCTGTGCCATTAAACCCCTACAACTCATCCAGAATGCCGCAGCCCGTCTGGTGTTCAACCTTCCCAAGTTCTCTCACGTCACCCCTCCTCCGCACACTCCACTGGCTTCCAGTTGAAGCTCGCATCCGCTACAAGACCATGGTGCTTGCCTATGGAGCAGTGAGGGGAACGGCACCTCTGTACCTTCAGGCTCTGATCAGTCCCTACACCCAAACGAGGGCATTGCGTTCATCCACCTCTGGCCTGCTGGCTCCCTTCCTCTGCGGAAGCATAGCTCCCGCTCAGCCCAGTCAAAACTGTTCGCTGCTCTGGCACCCCAATGGTGGAACAAGCTCCCTCACGACGCCAGGACAGCGGAGTCACTCACCACCTTCCGGAGACATTTGAAACCCCACCTCTTTAAGGAATACCTGGGATAGGATAAAGTAATCCTTCTAACCCCCCAAATTGTAAAGTGGTTATCCCACTGGCTTTAGGGTGAACGTACCAATTTGTGAGTCGCTCTGGCTAAGAGCGTCTGCTAAATGACGTTAATGTGCCCTTGAGCAAGGCACTTAACCCTAATTGCTCCTGTAAGTCGCTCTGGTTAAGAGCGTCTGCTAAATGACTAAAATGTAAAAAAATGTAAAAAAATTATTATTCAGAAATACTTAGAAATACTCACTTTATTTTTTTGTTCTCTCCATATAGTGTTTTCTGCTCTGTCGTCTCAAAATGGATCCTGTACAAAAGAACACATTTACTTTCTGTTTCACTCAGCAGGCTCCACACCCTGATAATAAAGTGATTTAAAAATGGTTCTGAGGTCCTCAACAATGCTATTTTGTACCGTAGCTGGGATGCTGATTCCTGATTTTCAAAATAAAAAGACAGATATTGTTTTTGAGACCTTCAATTAGCTGCTCAGTGTTGATCTCTGTGGCTTGAACATATTCAGCCTCTGGCAGACTCTCTACATCGCTCATGTCATCTTCAATGGGATCAGTCCCCGTCTCAAATACATCATGAGGGCAATTCTCATCTAAGTTGGGGCTTAAAAGCTCTGTGGTTTTGGTAGATGTGTGACCGATAGGCGCTGAAACATCTATTTGTTTTCCCACACCCATTAAGTCCACAGGTAATTAGACAATGTGGTTCATGCTGGTGATAGAGGCCAATATGTGTGAGTCGTCTGGACACAGAGAAAGTATGCTCGTTGCAAAGTGGACAATTGAAGAGAGTTGGCATTCTTCAGAAAGATTGTGAACCTTGGAATGATGGGATGGAATCATGGAGATCATTGGTACTCAGCCACTTGCAGACATCATCAAGGGACCAGTCTTCCACAGCCACACTCAAATTCAATTTGACACATAGCGCAAAAGTGAAATGTATTAGTGTTGAGGCTAAAACAAAACCTATTCCACTCTTTCCAGACAACCACCTTTCCTCCTAATTTGTATTTATGGTTGTTCCATAAAGAAGCAGAGCTTGTCAGGAAAGGTGAAGATGTCTGTCTCTTATGTATCTGATGCCATATTTCTTAGTATGGGACATTATTGGATTCTGCAGTCCAACATTTAAGTGTTGACTCAGATAATATGATGCTCCAAATGGGGCATTAAGTTATTCTTCCATGTCAACCCAAATTGGCCTATTAGAGTTCTCAATAAAGAGAGCCTATCTGGGCAGTTATAAAGGCTTCTTGCTATAATTACATGTTAGGGAGCTTTAATCCTCCCTTCTAAATCTTTACCTGTAATCTAGCTTGGTTCATCCTGGCCCTTTTAATAGTCCAAATGAATCATTTTGTCTATGGTGTTAAAGGTGTAGGCAGGTATGGACAGTGGAAACATGCTGATGACGTAATTCAATTCAGGAGCTTTAACCATCTTTATAACATGTGGCCTACCCCACAATGAGATGTATTGCTTGTCCCAGTTCTTCAACTGGAGTTGAATTTTGTTCAAACACTGTATTGATTGATTGATTGATTGATTGACTGCAAATACATTCATTCACCATTCAGTTAGTGTTGGAAAAGATGAAGGAATGACATAAAACACACAATAATCAAACTGTATTGATTGATTGATTCACTATTCAGTTAGTATTGGATTGACAAAGGAGTAACACAGAACACACTATAATCACACTGTAAATACATCCAAATACTTTATAGAGGCTAACCTGTTAGTAGATCCATAGTGAGCTTTAAACATTGTCTTGCTTTGGTCTGAAATACAGAGGACAGAACAATCAGCCCCAATACACCAACCTGAAAGACATCAATTAGACACAAACACAACATAAACAACATGAGTATTCAATATCAAATGCATCTAACTAATCTGATCTGTTTTATGTATTCTTCTTTTTGTCAAGTCGAACATAATCTACATTGGGTCATCTGTGTGTGTGTGTGTGTGTGTGTGTGTGTGTGTGTTACCTGTTCGTGGTGGTTGATACATTTCTCTATCAGAGCTCACAGCTCCCTAACTCTCCACCACTTAACTGGACAGGGGCAGGATAAGCCAGGTACTAAAGGGAGGAGGATGGAAGGAGATGGTGAGAAAGTATATCATGGGTTTAAATGACTACAATTTCTCAATATTGAGTCTAGCTAGCTAAAGTTAGCTAACGTTACAGTAACTTTAACTAGCTAGCTACTGTAGCTAACGTTAGCTAAAACGTACCAACATTTATACAACAATTACCAGCTAACATTACAGGCTATGTAGCTTGGCTAGCTGATGAAAAACCAAGAGTACATTACATCATGTATTGTTTTTTAGTAATTTGATAGTAGCTTGATGAATTATTATCTTAGCTAGCGAATTGTTGTCTTTTGACCAACGGTCTCAATTTGAATTCTGCGCTCGCGCGCCCTTTACTCACGAGGGCGCTGCTGGTTCCAACCCCCCCAGAACTATCATCGGATTTGAAACTACACTATCAGGGGGATATTTCATTGCACAAGTTAGAAAACTCCAAATCAACATCTGTGCTTGGCATGACAGATTTTGCAACATTTACCTTACCACTGCAGGGAACTGTAACTTTGATAGAAACTGAACTGTATGTACATGTTCAACATTTTTGAATGGGAATATATTTTTTAAAGCCAGAAGCTGACAGGTTTGTTGACATAACATAAAATGTATTACCTTCCATAACTCCAACTGGTGGACAATGTTGGGAGTGCTGTGTGTTCTCACGGCACAAGTGGCACAGAAATATTTATCTGAGCCACAATCCCCACCGCGCCATAGCTCAGCCTCCTCCAAAACGCTACACACACTGCAGACGGCGTTGGGTGGAGGACATTCCAGCTCCACTGCAGGCATGTGGAGTAGCTCCCTCAACCCCTTCCCGGCCTCAACATCCGCTGCCTGCAACATCGTATTGTTTTGAACAGAACCATTACCAGGCAACATTGGAATTAGTTTCTGAGTGACAGTGAGGAGAACGCATTACCAGGCAAACATTTTCAAAATTAGTTTCTGAAAGTGACAGTGAGGAGAACCATTACCAGGCAACATAAGTTTGAGTGACAGAGTGAGAACCATTACCAGGCAAACATTGGAATTAGTTTCTGAGTGACAGTGAGAGAACCAACAGGAAATATTGGAATTATTTGAGTGACAGTGAGGAGAACCATTACTAGGCAACATTGAAATTAGTTTCTGAGTGACAGTGAGAGAACCATTACCAGGCAACATTGGAATTAGTTTCTGAGTGACAGGGAGGAGAACCATTACCAGGCAACATTGGAATTAGTTTCTGAGTGACAGTGAGGAGAACCATTACCAGGCAACATTGGAATTAGTTTCTGAGTGACAGTGAGGAGAACCATTACCAGGCAACATTGGAATTAGTTTCTGAGTGACAGGAGGGAGAACCATTACCAGGCAACATTGGAATTAGTTTCTGAGTGACAGGAGGAGAACCATTACCAGGCAACATTGGAATTAGTTTCTGAGTGACAGTGAGGAGAACCATTACCAGGCAACATTGGGATTAGTTTCTGAGTGACAGTGAGGAGAACCATTACCAGGCAACATTGGGATTAGTTTCTGCGTGACAGTGAGGAGAACCATTACCAGGCAACATTGGGATTAGTTTCTGAGTGACAGTGAGGACAAAGCAGGGTTACCCCAACTCGCGGGGCGAATTTGGCCCGTGGGTGGTTCTATTGCCCCCCCCACCCCATTTGTATTTATTTAATTCAATGAATTTTATTTAAGAAATCAGTTCAAGTATCCCCATGCATAATAGAGGTACCTGATCATAATCAAGGTTTGAGTGATTATATTTTAGTCAAACATTATATCTGTTCGGGCTTCTTGCAGTCAATTTGCAGTCTACAAATTATTTGTAGTTATATTCTGGCCCCAACTATCTGATAAAGAGCTGAAATCTAGTGGATGATCCCTGGGATAAAGGGCTGAATCTAGTGGATGATCCCTGGGATAAAGGGCTGAATCTAGTGGATGATCCATGGGATAAAGGGCTGAATCTAGTGGATGATCCCTGGGATAAAGGGCTGAATCTAGTGGATGATCCATGGGATAAAGGGTTGAATCTAGTGGATGATCCCTGGGATAAAGGGCTGAATCTAGTGGATGATCCCTGGGATAAAGGGCTGAATCTAGTGGATGATCCCTGGGTAAAGGGTTGAATCTAGTGGATGATCCCTGGGATAAAGGGCTGAATCTAGTGGATGATCCCTGGGATAAAGGGCTGAATCTAGTGGATGATCCATGGGATAAAGGGCTGAATCTAGTGGATGATCCCTGGGATAAAGGGCTGAATCTAGTTGATGATCCATGGGATAAAGGGCTGAATCTAGTGGATGATCCCTGGGATAAAGGGCTGAATCTAGTGGATGATCCCTGGGATAAAGGGCTGAATCTAGTTGATGATCCCTGGGATAAAGGGTTGAATCTAGTGGATGATCCCTGGGATAAAGGGCTGAATCTAGTGGATGATCCCTGGGATGAAGGGCTGAATCTAGTTGATGATCCCTGGGATAAAGGGCTGAATCTAGTTGATGATCCCTAGGATAAAGGGAGGGGTCCAGGCTCCCCAAAAAGTAATATCCGATTAAACAATTCAGTTCACTGTGCTGTGGTTTCTGGTTCATTAACTTCACCATGTATTGTTCTAAGCTGCGTTCTCATTCTACACATGGTGTATTTATTTATCATTCTTTCTGTGAGGGAGTAGGCGTGCTGGACATGGCCTTCAAGGGAGTAGGCATGCTGGACATGGCCTTCCAGGGAGTGGGCATGCTGGACATGGCCTTCCAGGGAGTAGGCATGCTGGACATGGCCTTCCAGGGAGTAGGCATGCTGGACATGGCCTTCTAGGGAGTAGGCATGCTGGACATGGCCTTCCAGGATGCAGCCTCCACTGGTCAGATAGTGTCTAGTGGTCAGAATGGGAGTCCAGATAGTGTCTAGTGGTCAGAATGGGAGTCCAGATAGTGTCTAGTGGTCAGAATGGGAGTCCAGATAGTGTCTAGTGGTCAGAATGGGAGTCCAGATAGTGTCTAGTGGTCAGAATGGGAGTCCAGATAGTGTCTAGTGGTCAGAATGGGAGTCCAGATAGTGTCTAGTGGTCAGAATGGGAGTCCAGATAGTGTCTAGTGGTCAGAATGGGAGTCCAGATAGTGTCTAGTGGTCAGAATGGGAGTCCAGATAGTGTCTAGTGGTCAGAATGGGAGTCCAGATAGTGTCTAGTGGTCAGAATGGGAGTCCAGATAGTGTCTAGTGGTCAGAATGGGAGTCCAGATAGTGTCTAGTGGTCAGAATGGGAGTCCAGATAGTGTCTAGTGGTCAGAATGGGAGTCCAGATAGTGTCTAGTGGTCAGAATGGGAGTCCAGATAGTCCTGCATTACAGGAATAATATAATCTTGGTTTCTGCAAAGCGTGTCAGTGAGTGGGTCCTAGTCTAGTTTGAGGTGGAAGAAGCATGGCATATTTAATGTTTTCGTTTAAAATCAACTTACTTACATTTCCATGTGTCAATCCATCGTATTGCTTCCTGAAGGAAATCCATCTTGAAGCTGTTCTCTTGTCTGAGAGCCCTCCTCCATGGATTTCTATCCCAGCAAGATCCAGAAGGAAAACACCAGTGTTGGTTTTGATAATGATTTCTATGTGCCAGGTTTTCAACTGTGTAATACACCCTGTACTGTTTGCATTTACATTTGATTAAACATTCCTTGAGTTCAGAACGTCAAACAAACTTGTTCATTTTTTTCCAGGAAGTGGGCTGTTCATTCCACCTCCTTAGGCAGTTAGTCTAGCTGCATCGTAGTTCGTCCTCCCTGAGGAAGTAAAGCATTCGTTAGTACTACTACGATCATGTTTTATGATCTTCTTTTCCTGCAGACAGTGTATTTATCGTGTACATTTACCTGTGGAGTACAGTGTATTCAGAGCGTTACAGGTTATTGTAGTGTCTTGAATGTATAAAGCTGTATGTGTAAATTATTGTGAGACAGATATTTATGCTGATGTGCTTCTTTACCTGTGGAGACAGTGTGGCTAAACACCTGTGTTGCCAGCTTCACTCGCATGTTTGTGAAGGGTGTCAGATGAATGAGTTTGTCCGTCAGCTTTGGTGCCATCCTGATTGGGAGCCTTCTGTCCATCTTGAAAAACAACACCAGATGGTCCCAAAGGATTTCATCATCTCTGATCTGGTGGGTTTAAAGGAATGACATTAGTTCGTTTTTATTGTAAAAAATATATATTTTCCATTTAATTGTAATTATAACATCTTTGAATCTACCTTCATCCCATGACGCTGAAGTTGTTCCGTACTGATTTTACCAAATGCGGAACATCTAAGATGATGGGGATTTTGTGGTCTTCAACTGTGATGCAGTGTGCCCCGTCAGTGTGGTCCTCAGCATTTAGACTGGCTCCAAGGAGTTTCAGTGTCAGTGTGGTCCTCAGCATTTAGACTGGCTCCAAGGAGTTTCAGTGTGCCCCGTCAGTGTGGTCCTCAGCATTTAGACTGGCTCCAAGGAGTTTCAGTGTCCCCGTCAGTGTGGTCCTCAGCATTTAGACTGGCTCCAAGGAGTTTCAGTGTGCCCCGTCCAGTGTGGTCCTCAGCATTTAGACTGGCTCCAAGGGAGTTTCAGTGTGCCCCGTCAGTGTGGTCCTCAGCATTTAGACTGGCTCCAAGGAGTTTCAGTGTGCCCCGTCAGTGTGGTCCTCAGCATTTAGACTGGCTCCAAGGAGTTTCAGTGTGCCCCGTCAGTGTGGTCCTCAGCATTTAGACTGGCTCCAAGGAGTTTCAGTGTGCCCCGTTCAGTGTGGTCCTCAGCATTTAGACTGGCTCCAAGGAGTTTCAGTGTGCCCCGTCAGTGTGGTCCTCAGCATTTAGACTGGCTCCAAGGAGTTTCTTCATATTACAGGGTGACTGGTCACACACAACATTTAAAGTAATTACTGTAAATTCCAAATATATTGTAGATAATAATATGCCATTTAGCAGACACTTTTATCCAAAGCGACTTACGGTCATGTGCGCATACATTTTTACATATGGGTGGTCCCGGGGATCGAACCCACTACCCCTGGCGTTATAAGCGCCATGCTCTACCAATTGACCTACAGAGTGATGAGACTGGACTATTGTATATAGACATTGTTACTTAGTCAGTCCTATGATCAAACTGGACTATTGTATAACTGGACATCCCTTCCATTCTTACTGATGGTGTCCAGCCTCAGCGAGGGACCAGGCACCACTGGCCTGAGGAGAGACACATGAAAAGTCGGGTTAATAAGGTAATCAGCAGGGGAGTTGCAAACGGCATGCTTACCTCATTAACCCTCCTCAGGACTTTTAAACAGCCCCACAAACCACTCAGCGGCCTTGGCCTCTGTGATTAGCGTCGGCTCAGCGGCCTTGGCCTCGGTGATTAGCGTCGGCCCAGTGGCCTTGGCCTCAGTGATTAGCGTCGGCTCAGCGGCCTTGGCCTCGTTGATTAGCGTCGGCTCAGCGGCCTTGGCCTCTGTGATTAGCGTCGGCTCAGCGGCCTTGGCCTCTGTGATTAGCGTCGGCTCAGCGGCCTTGGCCTCGGTGATTAGCGTCGGCCCAGTGGCCTTGGCCTCAGTGATTAGCGTCGGCTCAGCGGCCTTGGCCCCGGTGATTAGCGTCTGGCTCAGCGGCCTTGGCCTCGGTGATTAGCGTCGACCAGCAGCCTTGGCCTCGGTGATTAGCGCGGCTCAGCGGCCTTGGCCTCTGTGATTAGCGTCGGCTCAGCGGCCTTGGCCTCGGTGATTAGCGTCGGCCCAGTGGCCTTGGCCTCAGTGATTAGCGTCGGCCCAGCGGCCTTGGCCTCGGTGATTAGCGTCGGCTCAGCGGCCTTGGTCTCGGTGATTAGCGTCGACCAGCGGCCTTGGCCTCGGTGATTAGCGTCGGCCCAGCGGCCTTGGCCTCGGTGATTAGCGTCGGCTCAGCGCCTTGGCCTCGGTGATTAGCTGTCGGCTCAGCGGCCTCGGCCTCTGTGATTAGCGGCCGCTCAGCGGCCTTGGCCTCGGTGATTAGCGTCGACCAGCAGCCTTGTCCTCGGTGATTAGCGTCGACCAGCAGCCTTGCCTTTGGCCTCTATGGCAGGCTTCTCTCCTCCCTGCCGCTTTGATCCGATGCTGCCGTTGTGCCCTGGAGAAGCCACTTTCTAATATCCATCATACTATCAGCTACCTACCTAACTGTTACGTTAGCTACATTCCATCCAGCTGCGCAGTGAATGTTTTTTTTTTTGTAGTACATAACTTGAAAGTAAACCTAAACGGCAGATTGACCCCGCTTCTAACCGGTAAAGGGACAGACGGGATTTGCGAACGAAGAACACAACAAATGGGTTGGTCATGACGGAGGGCAGATTATGGACAGAATAGGGATACAGAACTGAGGAGGCCAATATTCTAACTAAGGGGGCATTGTCCTCTTCTGCCCCTGGTGGCGCCGGGCCTGCACTTAATAGGCACTATAGACATTTGTTTTATTTGACCTCTTGAGATGGAAAACATGTCTATTAAGTTGAACATGTAGGGGAGACCGGAGATGGTTGTAACACTTTTCACCTTTTTGTCAGTTTCTCAGAGATCCTTTATGGTGGTGTGTCCAAAACTTGATACAAACAACCTACATCTGTCCTTTACAAATCGTTGTGGTTATTATATATGTAAATCAAACTGCAAATGAATGGTGTTGTCTTAACTACAAGGAGTGAAGTGTTCCAGTTTACCCCATGGTCTGGCTTAATTGGAACAGTGCTTGGGCTGAATTGGAACAGAATGAAAAAGGGCATAGATCATGACATGCAACTATATATTGTACAACTTTATTGAGACCATGAGAGCAACATTGCCATGTTCAACATTTCATTTGGCAGAAATAATAATAAATATTTCAAAAATTAATGTTTTATTATTTTCCCTCCACTACATGGTCTTTCTCAACCAAACAACAACTAGGCAAAACTAAACACCTGAACGTTTGTGGTGTGTGTGTGTGTGTCTGTATGTGTGTGTCTGTGACTGAATGTTCGACATGTTCATTTAATCAGAGTCACAGTGGTGACAGTGGTATGGCTGTCCTGGGGTTCAGGCTTGGTGACAGTGGTATGGCTGTCCTGGGGTTCAGGCTTGGTAACAGTGGTATGGCTGTCCTGGGGTTCAGGCTTGGTGACAGTGGTATGGCTGTCCTGGGGTTCAGGCTTGGTGACAGTGGTATGGCTGTCCTGGGGTTCAGGCTTGGTGACAGTGGTATGGTTGTCCTGGGGTTCAGGCTTGGTGACAGTGGTATGGCTGTCCTGGGGTTCAGGCTTGGTGACAGTGGTATGGCTGTCCTGGGGTTCCGGCTTGGTGACAGTGGTATGGCTGTCCTGGGGTTCAGGCTTGGTGACAGTGGTATGGCTGTCCTGGGGTTCAGGCTTGGTGACAGTGGTATGGCTGTCCTGGGGTTCAGGCTTGGTGACAGTGGTATGGCTGTCCTGGGGTTCAGGCTTGGTGACAGTGGTATGGCTGTCCTGGGGTTCAGGCTTGGTGACAGTGGTATGGCTGTCCTGGGTTCCAGGCTTGGTGACAGTGGTATGGCTGTCCTGGGGTTCAGGCTTGGGGACAGTGGTATGGCTTTCCTGGGGTTCAGGCTTGGTGACAGTGGTATGGCTGTCCTGGGGTTCAGGCTTGGTGACAGTGGTATGGCTGTCCTGGGGTTCAGGCTTGGTGAGCCCATCATTCCCAACACTGCACCCAGACCTCCTTGGACATGGAATTGTTAAAGTGCTCCATGGACACAATGCCATTTCCCCCTTTTGCACCCTTGTGGCGAGGGCCTGCATTGGGAACACAGTGAGGGAGAAACTCTCTTCATCTGGTGGTGCTACTGAGAGAGGGGGTGTGGTGGACTATACAGGTTGGTCCTCAGGGTGAGTGGTACTGTGGTCAATGTCTCCACCTAGTGGTCAATTACACAAATGGAAACACTAAAACAATTTGGGAGACAGGGCAATCATATTTCAACTGCAGTAGATATCATTTATGTAAAACCATTGCTATATAACACATGTTCAATATGTTAGGTATTGGAAAATAAACAACAACAAGTTGGGAAGGTGGGGGGGGGGGGGGGGGACTGGACTACAAGGGAATGGATTCTTCACAAAAAATATGATTGCCCTGTCTCCCAAATTGTTTTAGTGGTTCCAGGTTAAGACCTCTGGGGACTAAAGTCTCTAAAACATACTATAGTCCTTTTCCAGGTTAAGACCTCTGGGGACTAAAGTCTCTAAAACATACTATAGTCCTTTTCCAGGTTAAGACCTCTGGGGACTAAAGTCTCTAAAACATACTATAGTCCTTTTCCAGGTTAAGACCTCTGGGGACTAAAGTCTCTAAAACATACTATAGTCCTTTCCAGGTTAAGACTCTGGGGACTAAAGTATCTAAAACATACTATAGTCCTTTTCCAGGTTAAGACCTCTGGGGACTAAAGTCTCTAAAACATACTATAGTCCTTTCCAGGTTAAGACCTCTGGGGACTAAAGTATCTGAAACATACTATAGTCCTTTCCAGGTTAAGTCGTCTGGGGACTAAAGTCTCTAAAACATACTATAGTCATTTTCCAGGTTAAGTCCTCTGGGGACTAAAGTCTCTAAAACATACTATAGTCCTTTTCCAGGTTAAGACCTCTGGGGACTAAAGTCTCTAAAACATACTATAGTCCTTTTCCAGGTTAAGACCTCTGGGGACTAAAGTCTCTAAAACATACTATAGTCCTTTTCCAGGTTAAGACCTCTGGGGACTAAAGTCTCTAAAACATACTATAGTCCTTTTCCAGGTTAAGACCTCTGGGGACTAAAGTCTCTAAAACATACTATAGTCTTTTTCCAGGTTAAGACCTCTGGGGACTAAAGTCTCTAAAACATACTATAGACCTTTTCCAGGTTAAGACCTCTGGGGACTAAAGTCTCTAAAACATACTATAGTCCTTTTCCAGGTTAAGACCTCTGGGGACTAAAGTATCTAAAACATACTATAGTCCTTTTCCAGGTTAAGACCTCTGGGGACTAAAGTCTCTAAAACATACTATAGTCCTTTTCCAGGTTAAGACCTCTGGGGACTAAAGTATCTAAAACATACTATAGTCCTTTTCCAGGTTAAGACCTCTGGGGACTAAAGTATCTAAAACATACTATAGTCCTTTTCCAGGTTAAGACCTCCGGGGACTAAAGTCTCTAAATCATACTATAGTCCTTTTCCAGGTTAAGACCTCCGGGGACTAAAGTCTCTAAAACATACTATAGTCCTTTTCCAGGTTAAGACCTCTGGGGACTAAAGTCTCTAAAACATACTATAGTCCTTTTCCAGGTTAAGACCTCTGGGGACTAAAGTCTCTAAAACATACTATAGTCCTTTTCCAGGTTAAGACCTCTGGGGACTAAAGTCTCTAAAACATACTATAGTCTTTTTCCAGGTTAAGACCTCTGGGGACTAAAGTCTCTAAAACATACTATAGTCATTTTCCAGGTTAAGACCTCTGGGGACTAAAGTCTCTAAAACATACTATAGTCCTTTTCCAGGTTAAGACCTCTGGGGACTAAAGTCTCTAAAACATACTATAGTCCTTTTCCAGGTTAAGACCTCTGGGGACTAAAGTATCTAAAACATACTATAGTCCTTTTCCAGGTTAAGACCTCTGGGGACTAAAGTCTCTAAAACATACTATAGTCCTTTTCCAGGTTAAGACCTCTGGGGACTAAAGTCTAAAGTCTCTAAAACATACTATAGTCCTTTTCCAGGTTAAGACCTCTGGGGACTAAAGTCTCTAATAAAAAGCATGAGCTGGCGCACCCCAGAGAACATTATTTAGTGTAGAGGTGCTGACTAACGGAGAATGAACTGGAAGATATAAATATATATATAGAGAGTCTCACACTCTGTATATCAACTGATGTCATGAATGATTGAACCAGGTTATGTAGACAAACAGTTCAATTAGTGCAACCAATGACTCTAGTGAGGGGGTGTGTCAACTGTGGGACCTTATATAGACAGGTGTGTGCCTTTCCAAATCATGTCCAATCAGTTGAATTTACCACAGGTGGACTCCAATCAAGTTGTAGAAACAGCTCAAGGATGATCAATGGAAACTGTAGCTCAATTTAGTGTCTCATAACAAAGGGTCTGAATACTTATGTACATACGTTTTTTTCATTTGGAATTTTTATACATTTGCAAACATTTCTATAAACCTGTTGTTCCCTTTGTCATTATGGGGTATTGTGTGTAGATTGATGAGGACATTATTTTATTTAATCAATTTTATAATAAGGCCTTAACGTAACAAAATGTGGAAAAAGTCAAGGGGTCACCTCTTTTCCATGTTAAATGTCAATAATAATATTAATAATAATATAATGTGTCACTGTTTGTTAAGGTAGTTAGACAGTGCAGCAACACAAGGCCATGTCCCATGTCTCTAACATATTTAGACAGTGCAGCAACACAAGGCCATGTCCCTTGTCTCTAACATATTTAGACAGTGCAGCAACACAAGGCCATGTCCCATGTCTCTAACATATTTAGACAGTGCAGCAACACAAGGCCATGTCCCATGTCTCCTAACATATTTAGACAGTGCAGCAACACAAGGCCATGTCCCATGTCTCTAACATATTTAGACAGTGCAGCAACACAAGGCCATGTCCCATGTCTCTAACATATTTAGACAGTGCAGCAACACAAGGCCATGTCCCATGTCTCTAACATATTTAGACAGTGCAGCAACACAAGGCCATGTCCCATGTCTCTAACATATTTAGACAGTGCAGCAAACACAAGGACATGTCCCATGTCTCTAACATATTTTTAATTAATTGAAAGTAGGCTATTTGTTGTCTTTCAATCTGTTATTTTCTAAACATGATAAAGGATCATTGTTGCATCCTAAGATGCTGGGTTCTTTTACTGAAGACTCAAGCGTACTTATAATAAACTGAACAGAGTTATTTCATGTTCTCCTTAACACATTCCAGTGGACCACTCTCTACAGCGTCTTCAGCCCAACTCCCAACACATCATTGAACTTTCACCCCCTTGCATCTCGAAATCGAATCACTTCAATGCAAGAATGGAAAACCCAATGTCATTTGTTAATTCAAATAAACTCCTGCATACAAATCCCATTGGCTATTTGCAACCATTTTAAATCTAAACTCATTAACACATAATACATTTCTCAATACACCACACTCCTCCCCAGGAAATTCTCACTTCCCCTCTGAAAACATCCTTGACGAACATCATGAGTTTTCCAAAACTGTCTTTCACTTCTCAACTCATACAACCTGTTTACAGATCCAATCGGTCCGGAGGCCTTCTGACCCTTTTTGGCCTCTCATGATGCTCTGGACCCTCAGGCTCACGGCCTGGAACCATCTGCTGTGTCTGTATTGGTGCCCGTCCCAGTCGTAGTGTCCAAGTCCCAGTCAGAGATGTTCCACTCTGACACATTCAGCTCTTCTCTTTCATTGGGTGGCATCATAATTTGATCCACATGCTTCTTACACAGTTTTTCCCTCAGTCTGCACTAAGTAGGTTACAGGACCAAGTAGCCTTTTCACAACCCCCGGGTCTCCATTTCTATCTCTCTCCTCCCGGTAATCTGGGACAAGCACTGTTTGTTCCGACTGTAAAAAACGAAGACTCTTGCCCAACCCCTTGTCATGTATCTTAGACTGCATGTCAGCTGAAAAGCTGGGTTTAACCAGTGATAACCTTGTATGTCTGAGTCTAACCTGGGCCATCTCCTTACCATGTCTTCTATGTCTGAGTCTAACCTGGGCCATCTCCTTACCATGTCTTCTATGTCTGAGTCTAACCTGGGCCATCTCCTTTCCATGTCTTCTATGTCTGAGTCTAACCTGGGCCATCTCCTTACCATGTCTTCTATGTCTGAGTCTAACCTGGGCCATCTCCTTACCATGTCTTCTATGTCTGAGTCTAACCTGGGCCATCTCCTTACCATGTCTTCTATGTCTGAGTCTAACCTGGGCCATCTCCTTACCATGTCTTCTATGTCTGAGTCTAACCTGGGCCATCTCCTTACCATGTCTTCTATGTCTGAGTCTAACCTGGGCCATCTCCTTACCATGTCTTCTATGTCTGAGTCTAACCTGGGCCAATAAAAGTGTCTCCTTGCCAGAGCTTCCATTTGAACCATGCTCCAGTGGTTTTCATGTAGCTCCTTCAGTAGGTTCCTCTGTAGAGTAGCCGGCTCCACCGCTCTCATACCCCATAACACACAATCACTGTCTACAGTGAGCTCATCCCTTCTCACCCAATCAGGCTTTAGTTCAGGATCAGTAACGTGGTAAGGTCACCCTGTAAGTGGGAAGTGCTTCACTTTAGCCAAACCCTTGTCCTTGGTAGTTTCCCTGGCTGTGTCCTTAGCTACAATGGGAAGTACATCTACAAATGCCACTGGATAGTTTGGATTGCTCTGAAATGGGAAGTACATCTACAAATGACACTAGATAGTTTGGATTGCTCTGAAATGGGAAGTACCTACAAATGCCACTGGATAGTTTGGATTGCTCTGAAATGGGAAGTACATCTACAAATGACACTAGATAGTTTGGATTGCTCTGAAATGGGAAGTACATCTACAAATGACACTGGATAGTTTGGATTGCTCTGAAATGGGAAGTACATCTACAAATGCCACTGGATAGTTTGGATTGCTCTGAAATGGGAAGTACATCTACAAATGACACTGGATAGTTTGGATTGTTCTGTGCCCCCCCTCCCCTCATGGGAAGCCTATAATATAATAATATGCCATTTAGCAGACGATTTTATCCAAGCGACTTACAGTCATGCGTGCATACATCTTTTGTGTATGGGTGGTCCCGGGGATCGAACCCACTACCTTGGCTACAAGCGCCGTGCTCTACCAGCTGAGCTACAGAGGACCACAAGCCTAGATAACCCATCTGCATGCTGCTGAGATTTCACATTTACATTTTTTTGTCATTTAGCAGCCGCTCTTATCCAGAGCGACTTACAGTTAGTGAGTGCATAAATATATTTTTTCTTTTTCATACTGGCCCCCTGCGTGGAATCGAACCCACAACCCTGGCGTTGCAAAAGCCATGCTATACCAACATCCCTGCCTGCCATTCCCTCCCCTACCCTGGATGACGCTGGGCCAACTGTGCGCCGCCCACGAGTCTCCCGGTCACGGCCGGCTACGACAGAGCCTGGATTCGAACCAGAGGACTTGTATTGTATGTCATTCTGATATGCTGCTGAGAGGGACTTGTATTTGTATGTCATTCTGATATGCAGCTGAGAGGACTTGTATTGTATGTCATTCTGATATGCAGCTGAGAGGACTTGTATTGTATGCCATATTGATATGCAGCTAGTATTAACGCCCTCCTCTGGAGTCTGGCTGCTGCTGGTGCTGGGTCGTCTGTTGTTGGTCCTAGTATTTTAACAAGAGGCTGATGGTCTGTCAATGTAAACTTACCACCATATAGGTAGTCTTGGAACTTCATTAACCCAAATATGATCCCTAGGGCCTCCTCCTCTATTGTGGCATACTTCACCTCTGTCTTCTCTATTGGGGCATACTTCACCTCTGTCTTCTCTATTGGGGCATACTTCACCTCTGTCTTCTCTATTGGGGCATACTTCACCTCTGTTTTCTCTATTTAGTTATACTTCACCTCTGTCTTCTCTATTGGGGCATACTTCACCTCTGTCTTCTCTATTTGGGCATACTTCACCTCTGTCTTCTCTATTTGGGCATACTTCATCTCTGTCTTCTCTATTGGGGCATACTTCACCTCTGTCTTCTCTATTGGGGCATACTTCACCTCTGTCTTCTCTATTGGGGCATACTTCACATCTGTCTTCTCTATTGGGGCATACTTCACCTCTGTCTTCTCTATTTGGGCATACTTCACCTCTGTCTTTCCTCTATTGGGGCACACTTCACCTCTGTCTTCTCTATTTGGGCATACTTCACCTCTGTCTTCTCTATTGGGGCATACATCACCTCTGTCTTCTCTATTTGGGCATACTTCACCTCTGTCTTCTCTATTGGGGCATACTTCACCTCTGTCTTCTCTATTTGGGCATACTTCACCACTCTGTCTTCTCTATTGGGGCATACTTCACCTCTGTCTTCTCTATTGGGGCATACTTCACCTCTGTCTCCTATATTTGGGCATACTTCACCTCTGTCTTCAATTGGGGCATACTTCAACTCTGTCTTCTCTATTTGGGCATACTTCACCTCTGTCTTCTCTATTTGGGCATACTTCACCTCTGTCTTCTCTATTGGGGCATACTTCACCTCTGTCTTCTCTATTTGGGCATACTTCACATCTGTCTTCTCTATTGGGGAATACTTCACCTCTGTCTTCTCTATTTGGGCATACTTCACCTCTGTCTTCTCTATTGGGGCATACTTCACCTCTGTCTTCTCTATTGGGGCATACTTCACCTCTGTCTTCTCTATTGGGGCATACTTCACCTCTGTCTTCTCTATTGGGGCATACTTCACCTCTGTCTTCTCTATTTGGGCATACTTCACTCTGTCTTCTCTATTTGGGCATACTTCACCTCTGTCTTCTCTATTTGAGTGTGGGTGAAGCATATGCAATAGGCCTCTCACTACCGTGGGGCATTGTATGTGAGATGACAGCACCCCCCCATATGTGAGGCATCACAAGCCAATATTACTGGCATGTGAGGGTCGTAGTGCACTAACACTGAGGAGGAAGACAGCTGCGTCTTCGCTGGTTTCAAATGCCTGCTGACATTGTTCTGACCCCCACCCAAGGTCTATCTCTCTGAAGAGCTCTGTCACAGGTTTGATGAGAGTAGAGATTCTCCATAAACTTCCCGTTTTACTCTTAACCCAGGCTCTTGCAGTCTCTGTAACACTGCTGCTTCTAGTTCTGGAAGTGGTCTCTGCCGATTTCCCTGTGATGAGAATGTGATCCAGAAAGACCCAACCCCAGGTCAACCCTGTAAGACCTGGTCCATAATACGTTGGAATATAGCTGGAGCGCTTGATACTCCATAAGGCAGTCTATTCATCTTGTAGAAACCCTTGTTTATAGTCAGGAAATGCTTTGACTCTTGATCTACCTCCACTTGCTGGTAGTTCCTGTGTTAGCTCTAACTCTGTGAACTGTTTACCCCCAGGCTAGAGTAGCAAACAAGTCCTGGGTCTTTGGTAAGGGGTACTGGTCCACATCCACCCATGCATTTACAGTCACCTTGTAATCATGACATATTCTGACACCCCCGTTTTGTCTTTGGAAGGCAAACTATAGGTGCTGCCCATTCACATATATTCTAATGGTGTGATCACTCCTTGTTTTTCTATCTCTGTAAGCTGTTTGTCTACTGCCTCTCTGAGTGCATAAGGGTCTAGCCTTACGAAAACATTGGAACAGCTTTCTCTGACACTTGATGTTGGCTTTGACTCCCTTTACCACACCCATTTCACCACTAAACACCTTTACTCCATTTACCCACCCATTTCACCACTAAACACCTTTAACTCCCTTTACCACACCCATTTCACCACTAAACACCTTTAACTCCCTTTTACCCCACCCATTTCACCACTAAACACCTTTAACTCCCTTTACCACACCCATTTCACCACTAAACACCTTTAACTCCCTTTACCACACCCATTTCACCACTAAACACCTTTAACTCCCTTTACCACACCCATTTCACCACTAAACACATTTAACTCCCTTTACCCACCCATTTCACCACTAAACACCTTTAACTCCCCTTTACCCCACCCATTTCACCACTAAACACCTTTAACTCCCTTTACCCCACCCATTTCACCACTAAAACACCTTTAACTCCCCTTTACCACACCCATTTCACCACTAAACACCTTTAACTCCCTTTACCACACCCATTTCACCACTAAACACCTTTAACTCCCTTTTACCACACCCATTTCACCACTAAACACCTTTAACTCCCTTTACCCCACCCATTTCACCACTAAACACCTTTAACTCCCTTTACTACACCCATTTCACCACTAAACACCTTTAACTCCCTTTACCACACCCATTTCACCACTAAACACCTTTAACTCCCTTTTACCACACCCATTTCACCACTAAACACCTTTAACTCCCTTTACCACACCCATTTCACCACTAAACACCTTTTAACTCCCTTTACCCCACCCATTTCACCACTAAACACCTTTAACTCCCTTTACCACACCCATTTCACCACTAAACACATTTAACTCCCTTTACCACACCCATTTCACCACTAAACACCTTTAACTCCCCTTTACCACACCCATTTCCCACCACTAAACACCTTTAACTCCCTTTACCACACCATTTCACCACTAAAACACCTTTAACTCCCTTTACCACACCCATTTCACCACTAAATACCTCAGCATATTTATCGCCCAGCTGTGCAACTGGGTCTGACACATTGTTCACTCTTGACCAATCTGATTTTAGGTGCTGAATCCAGTTTCTCCCCATTATCGTAGGACCCCTTCCTATTGACACTAATAGGGGTAGTGGTAACACCTGAACACCACATTTCACTTTAACCTCCAGCTTTCCCAATAACTGACTAGGCTGAGCTGAATAAGTATAAAAAAACTAATGCAGTCATTTTATATCAATAGTCAAATAATTTCAGCGTAACAATGAAGTACCTTACTGTGATTGGTAAGGAATTAAAAATGGTTTAAAAAAATAGCTTCTCTTAGCAAAGAACAATTTGTCAGCAAGTATTTTGCTAGGACTGTCTGGGAGTGGTCTGAGTGTGAAGGGGAAAACTGAAAATGAGTTGTTATTGGCTATTGGCTATTAACTCCATCCCACCAAAACACGCTGATTTTTCAGGAGGTCTTTTCAAAGAGCTTTTACACTAAAAAGGGCTTTATCATAATTTTCACAATTTCACAGTATTATTCCAACCTCAGCGGGAAATATGTATGAAAAAAAATAGGAAAATCAGCAATTTTGACAGCACTGGTCCTTTAAGGAAACAATTCTGAACAAAACACATTTTAAATGAAAAGTAGAGACTTGTCATAAACCATTAGGCTCCATCTCTGTTAAGAGTTGGCTTGTTTGGACCCTTCATAGTCTGGAGTTTTTCCTCTCCACCCCTCTCTCTCCTCCTTCTCCCCTGTCTCCACCCCTCTCTCTCCTCCTCCTCCCCTGTCTCCACCCCTCTCTCTCCTCCTACTCCCCCTGTCTCCATCCCTCTCTCTCCTCCTCCTTCCCCTGTCTCCATTCTCTCTCTCTCCTCCTCCCCCTGTCTCCACCCCTCTCTCTCCTCCTCCTCCCCTGTCTCCACCCCTCTCTCTCCTCCTCCTCCCCCTGTCTCCACCCCCTCTCTCTCCTCCTCCTCCCCCTGTCTCCATTCCTCTCTCTCCCTCCTCCTCCCCCTGTCTCCACCTCCTCTCTCCTCCTCTCCCCTGTCTCCACCCCTCTCTCTCCTCCCTCCTTCCCCTGTCTCCACCCCCTCTCTCTCCTCCTCCTCCCCCTGTCTCCACCCCTCTCTCTCCTCCCTCCTCCCCCCCTGTCTCCATCCTCTCTCTCCTCCTTCTCCCCTGTCTCCATCCCCTCTCTCTCCTCCCTCCTCCCCCTGTCTCCATCCCTCTCTCTCCTCCTCCACCCCTGTCTCCACCCCTCTCTCTCCTCCCCTCCTCCCCCTGTCTCCACCCTCTCTCTCCTCCTCCTCCCCCCTGTCTCCACCCTCTCTCTCTCACCCTCCTCCCCCTGTCTCCATCCCCTCTCTCTCCTCCTCCTACCCTGTCTCCACCCTCTCTCTCTCCTCCTCCTCCCCCCCTGTCTCCACCCCTCTCTCTCCTCCTCCTCCCCTGTCTCCACACCCTCTCTCCTCCTCCTCCCACTGTCTCCACCCCTCTCTCTCCTTCTCCTCCCCCTGTCTCCATCCTCTCTCTCTCCTCCTCCCCTGTCTCCATCCCTCTCTCTCATCCTCTTCCCCCTGTCTCCTCCCTCTCTCCTCCTCCCCTGTCTCCCACCCTTCTCTCTCCTCCTCCTCCCCCTGTTTCCACCCCTCTCTCTCCTCCTCCTCCCCCTGTCTCCATCCCCTCTCTCCTCCTCCTCCCCCTGTCTCCCCTCTCTCTCCACCCCCCTCCTCCTCCCCCTGTCTCCACCCATCTCTCTTGCCCTCCTCCTCCCTGTCTCCACCCTTTCTCTCCTTCTCCTCCCCGTCTCCATCCCTCTCTCTCCTCCTCCTCCCCTGTCTCCACCCCTCTCTCTCCTCCTCCTCCCCGTCTCCATCCCTCTCTCTCCTCCTCCCCTGTCTCCACCCCTTCTCTCTCCTTCTCCTCCTGTCTCCAACCCCTCTCTCTCATCTTCTCCCCCTGTCTCCATCCCTCTCTCTCCTCCTCCTCCCCTGTCTCCCACCCCCTCTCTCTCCTCCTCCTCCCCCTGTCTCAACCTCCTTTCTCTCCTTCTCCTCCCCCTGTCTCTATCCCTCTCTCTCCTCCTCCCCCTGTCTCCATCCCTCTCTCCTCCTCCTCCCCTTGTCTCCACCCCTCTCTCTCCTCCTCCTCCCCTCTGTCTCCATCCCTCTCTCTCCTCCTCCCCTGTCTCCACCCTCTCTCCTCCTCCTCCCTCTGTCTCCATCCCTCTCTCCTCCTCCTCCCCCTGTCTCCATCCCTCTCTCTCCTCCTCCTCCCCCTGTCTCCACCCCTCTCTCCTCCTCCTCCCCCTGTCTCCACCCCCTCTCTCTCCTCCTCCTCTCCCTGTCTCCACCCCCTCTCTCTCCTCCTCCTCCCCCTGTCTCCACCCTCTCTCTCCTCCTCCTCCCCCTGTCTCCACCCCTCTCTCTCCTCCTCCTCCCCTGTCTCCATCCCTCTCTCCTCTCCTCCTCCCCCTGTCTCCACCCCCTCTCTCTCCTCCTCCTCCCCCTATCTCCACCCTCTCTCTCTCCAAGTTGAGGTACGTTGAGAACCTCCTGCCATGAGGAACACGTTTTTCTTTCTCCTCAATGCTTCCATCCAATCCAATCCACCAGAAGTAGCTTTGTGTGATTTACTTCATGTGAACCATTCCACAATGACCTGAGTGTAACTGTTGCAACACGGTTTCGTCAGTGAAGGTGGAATGATAACTCTCCTCTCCCACAGCAGACAACGGACTGTATTGATATCTCAGTTCCAGAGCATCTCCTGCGGCTTTACCTTTGATGATGATGATGTCCATCACTTCAGATGAAACCGGGCATTTCTGGTGTTTCTCCACACTTGTGCTGAAGTGACTGGTGCAGTTTTCCACTTGTCTGAAGTAGAAGATGTCTACTTGGCGTGACTCTGTCTTGACCACAGGTAGTGGTAACCTGGAGTCCATCTGACTCTGTCTTGACCACAGGTAGTGGTAACGTGGAGTCCATCTGACTCTGTCTTGACCACAGGTAGTGGTAACCTGGAGTCCATCTGACTCTGTCTTGACCACAGGAGTGGTAACCTGGAGTCCATCTGACTCTGTCTTGACCACAGGTAGTGGTAACCTGGAGTCCATCTGACTCTGTCTTGACCACAGGTAGTGGTAACCTGGAGTCCATCTGCATCACAGGGGGTTTGGTGGCACCAATTGGGGAGGACGGGCTCGATGGTAATGGCTGAAGCGGAATTAGGGGAATGGTATCAAATACATCAAACACATGGTTTCCATGGTTTCCATGGTTTCCATGGTTTCAGGTGTTTGATGCCATTCTATTCTTGCTCCAATCCAGACATTGATTATGAGCCGTCCTCCCCCTCAGCAGCCTCCACTGATCTGCATTGCAGTGCAGTTCTGACTTGCGTACTTGATGTCGAGGTGTGTGCTGACAACAAAGCCTGCCTTTACATTCTGCTGGCAGCAAGTGACAGAATCCTAGTAAGAGTCCAAAGATGCTCGTCAGCGAACAATGATTTGTGAGAAGGGTGAACCAAGGGCTTCTCATTCTATCTGTGCATTAGTTACTTTCTGCTTCGTTCAATGTCCTTGATGTGAAAGCCTTTTCTTCACCAGAAGGCATGATATGGGACAAGACTGCTTCCACACCATAGAGACTCCACGCTGACCAGCTCCAGTACTTTGTTCTGACTAAAGTGTCCAAGTCAGCCTTGACTTCTGGTCTGATAGCATAAGGTACAGGTCCTGCTTTCAGAAACGTTGGTTTGCTGTCTGGCTGAATGCGGTACAAAGGTACAATCTCCATACTCACCGGCTGGCCCTGTGTCAATCTCCATACTCACCAGTTGGCCCTGTGTCAATCTCCATACTCACCAGCTGTCCCTGTTGTCAATCTCCAGACGCACCAGCTGTCCCTGTGTCAATCTTCATACTCACCAGCTGGCCCTGTGTCAATCTCCATACTCACCAGCTGGGCCCTGTGTCAATCTCCATACGCACCAGCTGGCCCTGTGTCAATCTCCATACTCACCAGCTGTCCCTGTGTTAATGTCCATACTCACCAGCTGGCCCTGTGTTAATCTCCATACTCACCAGCTGGCCCTGTGTCAATCTCCATACTCACCAGCTGGCCCTCTGTCAATCTCCATACTCACCAGCTGTCCCTGTGTTAATCTCCCATACGCACCAGCTGGCCCTGGTTAATCTCCATACTCACCAGCTGTCCCTGTGTCTAATCTCCATACGCACCAGCTGTCCCTGTGTTAATCTCCATACTCACCGGCTGGCCCTGTGTTAAGCTCCATACTCACCAGCTGTCCCTCTAGCAAGGGGAGACATAGTAGCCGTGCGGCCCCCCCAGCAACAGTCAGTATTTTCAGTGTGACTTCCTGGTCTGATGAGTCACTCACCTCAGTGTTCCCCTGGTCTGATGAGTCACCCACCTCAGTGTTCTCTTGGTCTGATGAGTCACTCACCTCAGTGTTCTCCTGGTCTAATGAGTCACTCCACCTCAGTGTTCTCCTGGTCTAATGAGTCACTCACCTCAGTGTTCTCTTGGTCTGATGAGTCACTAACCTCAGTGATCTGCTGGTCTGATGAGTCACTCACCTCAGTGTTCTCCAGGTCTGATGAGTCACTCATCTCAGTGTTCCTCTTGGTCTGATAAGTCACTCACCTCAGTGTTCTCTTGGTCTGATGAGTCACTCACCTCAGTGTTCTCCTGGTCTGATGAGTCACTCACCTCAGTGTTCTCCTGGTCTGATGAGTCACTCGCCTCAGTGTTCTCTTGGTCTGATGAGTCACTCACCTCAGTGTTCTCCTGGTCTGATGAGTCACTCACCTCAGTGTTCTCCTGGTCTGATGAGTCACTCACATCAGTGTTCTCTTGGTCTGATGAGTCACTCACCTCAGTGTTCTCTTGGTCTGATGAGTCACTCACCTCAGTGTTCTCTTGGTCTGATGAGTCACTCACCTCAGTGTTCTCTTGGTCTGATGAGTCACTCACCTCAGTGTTCTCCTGCTCAACAGTGTGAAAATCTCTTTTTCGTTTGTTGGAATGTCTCTGGACAATCAATGTTCTTACACCAGCATGTAGATACCTGATGTCCCACCTTCGCCACATGTGACTTGATTTCCCTGTCTCTGATTTTCAGTTGAAACTCTGTGCACTTTTCCTTTTTTGTGATCAAATGATGTATATTTTAAAGGAACACAGACAAGAACAAATAGCAGCAGGAATGGTTATACAGCTAGAGACACAATACTGTTAAAATATATATCAGAACAAATAGCAGCAGGAATGGTTATACAGCTAGAAACACAATACTGTTAAAATATACATCAGTATATTATGGAAACTAGTTATTGCAGATAAATACAATTATAATAAACCACATATACAATCACCCACCTCAGCTGCATCAACCCACCCCCCAACCCCTCCTGGGGACCACCCCAACCCACCTCCAACCCCTCCTGGGACCACCCTAACCCACCCTCCAACCCCTCCTGGGACCCCCCAACCCACCCTCCAACCCCTCCTGGGACCACCCCAACCCACCCTCCAACCCCTCCTGGGACCACCCCAACCCACCCTCCAACCCCTCCTGGGACCACCCCAACACACCCAACTTGATCTCCATTAAATTATATACTAAATCAAGGTACACATTTGCACAAAAATGATAATTAACGGTCAATCTGTTGGGTAAAACCCACTACAGGAGTTATTTTATGGGTTTCAGCTGCAATTGTTGTTTGGCTAGCCCCATGGATCCTAGCAGTGGATAGTTCTAAATAAATGATATCTATAAAAGTGCTGATCCAATGAGGTGTGGTGGTAGCCATCTTAGTTCCAACATCTTTTAGCTGCTGTCCAACCTGACAACATTATACGTCTTTGCTGTAATAGCAGTGGTGAATTATCATTCAGTAATAACAGTTTGGGGGAACAAGGTATGAGGATACCTCTTTCCAAAACATGTCCCCTGGTCACTCCCAATACATATAATTAAAGGAGGCCAAGGCAACTTGATTACATAGATCAAGCACAGAGGAGCGGTTGTGATTTCTATTAATTATGTTTTCTAGGTGGAAGGTTTACCCTGTGTATGACATTAAAATGTATCAGCTGATGATTAGGATTGTTAGATGAACCCACTAAGTTCCTGATGAACTCAACTGGTGAGCCTCTTTAGCAGCTAGTTCCATGGACACACTGATTTCAATGTCCTTTGCCAAGGTCAGATGACTTTCAGTCAACAGTCTCTTTTGTGTAGCTTCACTCCGTAGCCCACATACTAGTCTGTCTCTAATGATGTCATTTAGAACAGCATTAAACTCACAGTGTTCTGATAGTTTCTTTAATGCAGCAGCAAACATTGTTACTGATTCTCCCTCTTCCTGATGTCTCCTGTGGAACCTGAACCTTTCAGCATTAACTAGTGGTTCTGGTGAAAAATGTCCTTTAGGTATCTCCGACCAATATCCCCATACGTCTTATTACCTGTTCTGTCTGGCTGTAGCAGGCTGCCTAGTAAATTAAATGTCTTTGGCCCCATCACACTAAAACATGTAGGCACAATGTTGTCCTCATCCATGTCATTTACAAGAACAAAATATTCAAACCGTTCTGTATATAGGAGTTCCACTGATCAATACTTTCATCAAACTGTCCAATGTTTCCAACAATTCCAATAATTTTTCGTTTCTCAATAAGCTCCTGATTGTCACTCACTTCAGTATTATCCTCAACCAAAGCAATATTTTCCCTCAGTCACGTGATCTTCATTCACTTCACTCACTGACGTTTCCTCCTAAATTCGCTCATTTAGCAGATATAATTAAAAGGTTTGTCTTCACAGTTTAATAAATGTCTCTTTCCTTTAATCAATATATATTCCTCCTTTTTTAATCAAGTTGTTTTCCCGCTCCGACATCCGTCTCAAGTCCTTTTCTACCGTCCATGACGATGCTAACTCTCTCTCTTAGCTAGCTGGACTATGCACTTGCCTCTGCTGTAATACACTGTGCTAACATTAGCCTTTTCTGGACCACAGAAAATAACAGTTTTAAACAGTTGTAAAAACCCACTTCTTCCAGACAAAATAGTTCCTGTAAATTCAGACTTACTCATCACCAATCTGTTGTTATGTCTCGTTGGTTTCATAACCACGTCTGTCTATAACAATTCAATAATGATGAGACGGGAGACAGGAATCAGTTCAACCATTTATCTGAACGTGATCATCTCAACACATACAAACCCCCCATGATGCTCTGCAGACAACTTTGCTCAATATACAACAAATACATAAGTAAATGGACACAAAAACAAAACTCAGAGGAATTTAAATGTTCATTTCTAGAAAGTAGGGCCATGGGATAGGGTCAGAAAGGTCAGTATGTTTGATAACTGGTTACAGAGGTGACATAACAAGCATAAGGTCCATTATAACACAGTGAAGTAGAGGTGGGAGCTAAAAGCAGACATGGACAGTGAGACGGTGTGAGGAGGTCAGGGGGTGAAACACTAGATCAGGACAGATAGAAATGGCAGGGCTGGAAATAGACACAGATACACATTCTGATCATGGCTCCAGACCTGACCTGAGATACCCAAACAGAAGATGACATAGCAAAGTCCTGTCCAGTAGGCTATATGGGATTTCCTTTCATCAAAATCCTACACATGGAAATGTGGCCAGTGTGTGTGTGTGTGTGTCCAGTGTGTGTGTGTGTCCAGTGTGTGTGTGTTTGTGTGTGTGTCCAGTGTGTGTGTGTGTCTCCATTGTGTGTGAGTGTGTGTGTCCAGTTGTGTGTGTGTGTGTGTGTGTGTGTGTGTGTGTGTGTGTGTGTGTGTGTGTGTGTGTGTGTCCAATGTGTGTGTCCTGTTGTGTGGGTGTCCAGTGTGTGTGTGTCCAGCGTATGTGTGTCCAGTGTGTGTGTGTGTCCAGTGTGTGTGTCCAGTGTGTGTGTGTGTGTGTGTGTCCAGTGTGTGTGAGTGTGTGTGTAAGTGTGTATGTGTGTGTGTGTCCAGTGTCTGTGTGTGTCCAGTGTGTGTGAGTGTGAGTGTTCAGTGTGTGTGTGTCCAGTGTGTGTGTGTGTGTCCAGTGTGTGTGGGTGTGTGTGTCCCAGTGTGTGTGTGTGTGTGTGTCCAGTGTGTGTGTGTGTCAGGTGTGTGTGTGTCCAGTGTGTGTGGGAGTGTGTGTGTGTAAGTGTGTATGTGTGTGTGTGTCCAGTGTCTGTGTGTGTGTCCAGTGTGTGTGAGTGTGAGTGTCCAGTGTGTGTGTCCAGTGTGTGTGTGTGTGTCAGTGTTGGTGAGTGTGTTTGTCCAGTGTGTGTGTGTGTGTGTGTCCAGTGTGTGTGTCCTTGTGTGTGTGTGTGTGTGTCAGGTGTGTGTGTGTCGTGTGTGTGTGTGTCTGTCAGTATGTATGTGTGTGGGTCCAGTGTGAGTGTGTGTGTGTGTGTGTGTGTGTGTTTGTGTGTGTGTGTCCAGTGTGTGTGTGTGTCCAGCGTATATGTGTGTGTCCAGTGTGTAGTGTGTGTGTGTGTCCAGTGTGTATGTGTGTGGGTCCAGGTGTGTGTGTTTGTGTGTTGTCCAGTGTGTGTGAGTGTGTGAGTGTGTGTGTGTGAGTGTGTGTGTGTGTGTCCAGTGTGTGTGAGTGTGTGTGTAAGTGTGTATGTGTGTGTGTCCAGTGTCTGTGTGTGTGTCCAGTGTGTGTGTGATGTGTGTGTGTCCAGTGTGTGTGAGTGTGTGTGTCCAGTGTGTGTGCGTGTCCAGTGTGTGTCCAGTGTGTGTGTGTGTGTCAGTGTTACCATGGTTATTATTTACAGGGACACTGAGGCGTCATGCGAACCCTAAACCCTGGATAGAGGGGCTCAGTGAATGTGGAGTGGAATGTGTTCAGGTGGGTCAGTGTGTCAGAGGAGACTCTGTAGAAGGACAGAGTGCTGGCTGGCCAGTCCAGATACACTCCTACTCTGTGGGGGCTGGAGGAGGGGGACGTCTATGGTAGTGGACTTATTGTGAGAGGCAGAGTAACTGTTGTCAGAGCAGAACAGACTCCAGGACTTGTCATTCCATCCAATCCCCACAGTCATAACCCCCTCCTCTCCTGCTGATTCCTTTATATGCCACTCCTATAACAGCCCCTAACCCACTCCACTCTACCTCCAGTAACAGCGCCCAGTCAGACCCTCTCTACACAGCACCTGACTCCAGTGCTCAAATCTCTCTGGGTGATCAGGATACGGCTGCTTCTCTCTCCCTCCATGTCACCTTTCTGTTCTCCTCAGACAAGAGAGAGAGGGAGTCTGTTTACTGTGTCTAGGTCCAGTGTGAGATCACAGACATCTGATGGATGAAACCAGACACAATATTGAAATCCCATCATCATTCACATTAGAATGTTAACTCACTTTTCACTAATTCATTTAATGTAGATGTTTCTAGGTATCAAAAGGAGAAGTTAAGGTAACTTGAGACTTGTTGAATGATCATATGTTATACTGTATGGTAATATAAAACACACGTATTCTTACAAACACACACACACACACACACACACACACACACACACACACACACACACTGAACACACACACACACACACACACATCCTGAACAAACACACACACCCACACAAACTGAACACACACACAACACAAACACACACACACACACACACACACACACACACACACACATCCTGAACACACACACACACACACCTGAACACACACACACATTTCTAAATTAATACGAACATGCCACACACACATACACAGACACACACATTGTTAAAGCAACTCTTTGTAAACGTTGGTGTCCCTGATTTGTGCTTCTGTAGAACTACAGCTGATATTTAATATGACCAAGTAAGTAATGATGGTGGTCTTTGACTTTGACTTCACTTGAATTAAGACTTATTCTGTAGTCATATTCTTCACAGCAGTCAACACTCACATTTTCTAAGTCCAGGTTTCATTGTGTTCTCTCCACCATGTTCCACACTGTAGCGGTAAGCAGAAGAACAGACAGTCATTGAGGATACACCTAGAACTCACACACACACACACACACACACACAAACACACACACACACACACACACACACACAGTCAGCATATAACTTTGTCCAAGTGTGTGTGTAGTGTGTGTGTGTGTGTGTCCAGTGTTTGTGTCCTGTGTGTGTCCTTTTTGTGTACGTGTCCTTTTTGTCCAGTGTG
>NW_025534875.1:137500-142342 GCF_020615455.1 Coregonus clupeaformis
CAACTACAGGAATACTGACCTCAGAGTCTCCAGTTTACAGTGGGGGATTCCCCCAGTCCAGCAGAGAGCAGCTTCAGCTCCTGAATCCTTCAGGTCATTGTTACTCAGATCCAGCTCTCTCAGGTGTGTGAGGGGTTTGACTTCGAGCTGAGACCAGAGAAGCAGCCTTCCTCTGTGACTAGGACAGCCTGACAGCCTGCAAAGAGTCAAATCATATTAAAACCACACTCCTATTCTTTGGTGGTCAAAATAGTGGCAGCAGTATATTTTTTCAACACATTCAGATATATCAGTGTCCTGAAACCTGCCATATCTATTCATAAATGAATGTATCATTATTAGATATTACAAATTATCAAAGTATTGCTTGTAGAGAGAAAAATATAAATGTACAAATATTTGAGTAGACTGACCAGAGCAGTTGAAAAAAGCAGTATCAGTCAAAAGACAGACAGTGAGGTATCAGATTTAGGGGTGTAAGTCGTATACAGTCCACACCCGACATCTATTTTGACAGTGAAGCTAACATTTTAAATGTGGTTCTATACTCCAACATTTTGGATTTGAGATCAAATGTTTCTATGAAGGGTGACAGTATATAATGTCACCTTTCATTTGAGGGTATTTTAATACATATCTGTTTCACCGTTTAGAAAATGAAAGCACTTTACATGTATCGAATCCCCCTATTTGAAGAAGTCATAAATATTCTGACCAATTCACTTATAATGTATTAAAGTGGTCAAAAAAGTTGAGTATTTGGTTGTAAACTCGTTTATTGCATTTGCAGTTTGTTTAGTGGTTGTGTTTTGGGTTATCTTTGCCCGATAGTAACTGAATCGTGGATAATGACGGGAGTAATTTTTCTTTCTAAGTGAGTAGATAACATGTTTCTAAACACTACTAAATTAATCTTAATGATGCCATGATTGAGAGAAAAGCATGAATGAATCATGACTAATAATGAGTGAGAAATTTACAGAGGCTACAACAAAACATGCTAACCTCTCACCATTACCAATAACAGAGGGGGTATGATCCTTGTTCCTCTATAACTTTTCTCATTCATCATCATTCACGATTCATTAATGATTATTCATAATCATGATAGCATCCACATGAATGTAGAAGTGTTCAGAAACATCTTCTATTCTTACTGACAATACAAGTGAAGTGACTCCAAAATGGGACATTATTCACCATTCAGTTTTATTGGGTAGAAACATCATCAAAAACACAACCAAGACAAACTGCAATGCACTCCAACAAGTTTGTGAATCCACAAGCTTGGGTAATCACTGTTGGTGGAATATGGGACCAAATACTAAACTTATGACTACTTTAATACAATATAAGTGAATATGTCCAAATTATTACGACTTTTTCAAATGGGAGAACCAGAGGCATAAAAAGTGCTTTCATTTCTAAACAGTCACCAGTATATGTAGAAAGAATATCAAATAAAAGGTGACATTTATACTGTCACCTAACTAATGAAACATTTGATCTCAAATCCAAATGCTGAGCATAGCACCAAATGTAAAACTGTAGCTTCACTGTCCAAACACATTATGGTGTGGACTATGTGTGCCTGGTAAACACATGGATCTGGTGAACAGTTATCACTTTGACCAACTACAGGAATACTGACCTCAGAGTCTCCAGTTTGCAGGGGATTCCCCAGTCCAGCAGAGAGAGCAGCTTCACTCCTGAATCCTTCAGGTCATTGTTACTCAGGTCCAGCTCTCTCAGGTGTGGGGTTTTGACTTCAGAGCTGAGACCAGAGAAACACAGCCTTCCTCTGTGACTCAGACAGCCTGACAGCCTGACAAAGAGTCAAATCATATTAAAACCCCTGCTATTCTTTGGTAGTGAAAATAGGCAGTTATATTTTTTCATTAATACCAGTGTCCTGAAACCTTCCCATTTATATATTATTATTAGAAAAAATCATAATATTGCTTGTAGATAGAAAAAATGTATAGTACAAATATTTGAGTAGACTGACCAAGGTTTAAAAAGCAGTATCAGTCAAGGTGAGGTATCAGATTTAGATTGTATTGAGTATACAGTACATACCATATCTATTTTGACAGTGAGCCATAACATTTTAATGTGGCTCTATACTCCAACATTTTGGATTTGAGAGGTCAAGTGAGGTGACAGTAATGTCACTTTTTATTTGAGGTTATTTTAATACATATCTGTTTCACCGTTTAGGAAATGAAAGCACTTCATGTATCTAGTCCCCCATTTGAAGAAGTCATAAGTATTCTGACCAATTCACTTACAGGTGTATTAAAGTAGTCAAAAAGTTGAGTATTTGGTCTCAAACTCGTTGGTTGCATTTGCGTTTGTTTGGTTGTGTTTTGGGTTATGTCATTTTGTCCAATAGTAACTGAATGGTGAAAGATGACTGGAGTAATTTTCTGTCCTAAGTGAGTAGATAACATGTTTCTAAACACTACTAAATTAATTCTGATGATGCCACATGTTAAGAAAAATTATGAATGAATCATGGAATAATATTGAGAAAGTTACAGAGGCTTACAACAAAACATGCTAACCTCCCTCACCATTACCAAACAGAGGGGGGATCCTTGTTCCTCTGTAATCTTTCTCATTCATCATCTATTCACGATTCATATATGATTATCATAATCATGGTAGCATCCACATGAACGTAGGAAGTGTTCAGGAAACATCTTCATTACTGACATTAAACAAGGTTGTTGACCCCAAATACGACAGGACATTATTCACCATTCAGTTTCACATCAGGAAAAACATCATTCAAAACACAACCAAGACAAACTGCATGTATTCAACAAGTTTGTGGCAGAATCACAAGCTGATTAATCACTGTGGGTAAGGAATATGGGACCAAATACTAAACTTATGACTAACAATACAATATAAGTGAATATGTCCACACAAAGTTATTGACTACATTTCAAATGGGAGAAAATAGATACATAAAGTGCTTTCATTTCCTAAACAGTAACACACAAAGATATGTGAAAAATACATCCTCAAATAAAAGGTGACATTATATACTGTCGTCTAATATGAAACATGATCCCTCAAATCCAAAATGTGGTCATATCACCAAATTTAAAACTGTAAGCTTCACTGTCCAAACACAATGGTGTGGACTGTATGTGCCTCGGTAAACACATGTGGATCCGGTGAACAGTTATCACTTGTTGACCAACTACAGGAATACTGACCTCAGAGTCTCCCAGTTTACAGGGATTCCCAGTACCAGCAGAGAGCAGCTTCCCACTCCTGAATCCTTCCAGGTCATTGATACTCAGATCCAGCCCTCTCGGTGTGAGGGGTTTGAGTTCAGAGCTGAGACCAGAGCAGAACAAGCCTTCCTCTGTGAATGGACAGCTGACAGCCTGCAAAGAGAGTCAAATCATATTAAAACCACAAGTGCTTTCTTTGGTGGTGAAAAAAGAGTGGCAGTATATTTTTTCATTCATACCAGTGTCCTGGGAAATCTTCCATTTATATATTATTATTAGAAAAAATCATAATATTGCTTGTAGATAGAAAAATGTATAGTACAAATATTTGAGTAGACTGAACAGAGCAGTTTTAAAAAGCATTATCAGTCAAAGACAGACAATGAGGTATCAGATTTAGATTGTAATGAGTATAAAGTCCATACCATATCTATTTTGGCAATGAAGCTAACATTTCCATCAGCTCTATATAACATTTTGGATTTAGATCAAATGTTTCATATGAGAGTGACAGTATATAATGTCACCTTTTATTTGAGGTTATTTTTAATACATATCTGTTTTTGCGTTTAGAAGTAAGCACTTTATGTATCTAGTCCCCCATTTGAAGAAAGTCATAGTATTCTGACCAATTCTATTACAGTGTATTAAAGTAGTCAAAAAAGTTAGTATTTGGTCTCAAACTTCGTTGGTTTGCATTTGCAGTTTGTTTTAGTTTATTGTTTTGGGTTATGTTTTTGTCAACTAAGTAACTGAATGATGGATGATGACTGGAGTAATTTTCTGTCTAAGTGGTGATAACATGTTTCTAAACATACTAATTAATCCTGATGATGCCATGATTAAGAAGAAAATTATGAATGAATCATGAATAATAATGATGAGAAAGTTACAGAGGCCACAACAAAACATGCTAACCTCTCGCCATTAACAATAACAGAGGAGGTGAGTCAACATTCCTCTGTGGCTTTCTCATTTATTATGTTATTCACGATTCATATATGATTATTCATAATCATGGTAGCATCCTTGAGCGTAAAAGTGTTCGAAACATCTTCTATTCTTTTTGACAATACAAGTGAAGTGACTCCAAAATGATGGTTGTATTCACCATTCAGTTTCTATGGGAAAAACATCATCCAAAACACAACCAGACAAACTGCAAATGCTTTTTCCAACCTAAGTTTGTGAATCATAGCTTGATGTAATGCACTGTGAGTAAGGAATATAGGACCAAATACTAAACATAATTCTTTAATACAATATAAGTGAAATATGTCCAAATTATTACAACTTTTTCAAATGGAGAACTAGACACATAAAAGTGCTTTCATTTCTAAGCAGTAACACAGATATGTATAGAAAATATCCTCAAATAAAAGGTGACATTATATATACAGGCTAATAAGAAACATTATATCTCAAATCCAAATGATGGAGCCACTTAGCACCAAATGTATAAGACTGTAAGCTTCAATGTCCAAACACATATGAATTGTGGACTATGTGTACCTAAGAAGTAAACACATGTGGATCTGGTGAACAGTTATCGCGATCCCGACCAACTACAGAATACAGCCTCCAGAGTCTC
>NW_025534876.1:0-27500 GCF_020615455.1 Coregonus clupeaformis
TTTTCGAGAGACTTCCTGAGCTCAGGTAGTTTTTGGATCTCATCACTAGAGAATGGTTTAGTTATTCAGACAGTGGAACAGATTGATGCACCTCTCTGGAGAGGGATTCTCCTTGATCATCTCCTTGATGTACTTGACTGTTTTTCATGGCTCTGTGAGCTGAGTCTTGTCTTTGTCAGTAGAACTGTGAAGTGCTTCTGATTGGACTCCAGTGAGAGGCCCAGTAGGAAGCGGAGAAAAGTCAGGTTTCGGTTTCACTTTGTAAGGCTTTATCCACAGCACTCTTGTAGAAAAAGTAACTTCAGGCTTGTCTCTGAACAGTGCAAAAAAGTTCTGGTTGATTGAGGATTTGCCATTAGATTCTCATTGTTGTTGATGAATGAGAGGAACACATATGCCAGCAGCCATAAACTCCTGGTCAGATGCAAGTACAATACACCGAGTCTGGTACAGCCCACATTCCTCTTTAAAGAGCTGTGTGCACAATCCTGAGTACACTGGGAGGCTTCATTGACATCAATGCCAGCCTCTTTTCAGGTCTTTTCATAGAAAATCAGATTGCTATTCACAAGCTGTTGAAAAAGCAGTTTTCCAGTGACAGAATGCTGTCTTTATTCCAGTGTGGACTCCGTCTCTTCTTTCCCAATATACTTTTCATTCTTCTGTTTGGCATGAATACACAAGGTGTGAGTAATCTCAGTCAGAGTATCGGCATCTCTTCTCTCTTATGTTTCAGCATGTGTTCAAGGACGATTGCAGAAATCCAACAGAAGACTGGAATGTGGGCACATGATGTGGAGGCTCCTTGATGTCTTTATGTGTGATGATTCTGCTGGCCAGGTCCTCATCACTGAATCTCTTCCTGAAGTACTCGTGGGTTATTGAACCCTGCATCTCTGTAGCCTGTCAACACACCCTGGAAGGGATCTTATTGGCTGCTGCAGGTGGGTAGTTATCCAGAGGAGAGCAGAGGGAAGCAGATTTCCCTTGATGAGATTTGTCAGCAGAACATCCACTGAGGTTGACTCTGTGACGTCACAACAGATCTTGTTCTCTGGAAGTTAGGGAGTGGCATCATCAGACCATCAAAGATGAACAGAACGTACTTGTAAGTTGGAGATTGGATTGGTTTCATTGAGAAGTGATTGAGAAGTTAATCAAAGTGGGTTTTTCATTTTCATCAAATTCAGCTCCCTAAAAGGGAATGAAAATACAAATTGGACATCTGATTTGTTTTTTCAGCCCAGTCCAGAATGAACTTCTGCACAGAGAGACTGTTTTTCCAAATGCCAGGCGCACTCCCTTTGTCAGCACAGTTCTGATAAGATTGTCTTGTCCAGTTAAGGGTCTGAAGATGTCGTTACATTTTCACTGCAGTCTCTGGTCTTGCTTTGTATTTCTGGTTGTTGTCTCAATCTGTCTCCAGCTCATGTCTTCATTATTGACCTCTCCTATTCCACCCTCTACTGTGATGTAGAGCTCTGTGTAGATCTTATTGAGAAGTGTTGGGTTTCCTTGTTTAATGCAATCCCCTCAAATACACATTGAAACCTTCTTTAGATTAGATTTGAGTTCACGTTGGCAAATCACAGCAAGCTCATCTGAATCTAGAAATAACACAGAGGATATATATGTACGTATGTTTTAATGCCTACAGTATTCTAGGACTGTTATAACATTTTAAATTTTATTTTAACTTTATTCTCTTAACTGACTGTATATAAATGTTTTCATAATGCATACACAGACTGGTGTGACTGATTATAGTAGTATTGGTTCTCTCTCTCTCTCCCTAAATTAAATCACTTACAACTAATCCTGCTGCTACTTTTATGAGGTCACTAGTTGTTGTGGTTAAGGCGCTACAATATCATTGAGTTAACAGGCTACTGCTAGCTGTAAGCTTTAGCTACAGCTTTTAAATGTTCCTAAAACAGCATTTAACATGAGGCAGACAGCTCTTACTTTTGTCCAGTGTGTCAGCAAGCTCTTCTGGTTCATTTTTCTCAGGACGTGCAGTGTGATCTTCAGAGTCCCCTCTCTGGCTTTGCTCTCCTGCTTCTCATCTTCAGCATCCACCACTTCCTTATCCTGCTTCTGACTTTCAAAGCCTTCTGGGAGTTGGACTAAGAATCCTCTTGAACATCTTCAGCTCGTTCTTTACAAATGTCATAATATTCTCTTCAAAAAAGCAACTGAAATAAATCAAGTAAATAAGTTAAGCAAGAGACTAAATGCTTTCTCATTAACACATGAATGAATGATTGACAGATCAACTTTACTTGAGGTAAACAAAAAGCATAACAGGGACCACATACACTGAATATGGAGTCCAGGTCTGTTTGATGACTCTGGGAAGACTGACCTCCTGAGAATCTCTGACTCTGATCTCTCCTGTTGGATTCTGGGGACAAAACAGGAGATTACATCTCCTCATCCAGGAGTACCTTCCCTTTTGCACACACACACACACACACACACACACACACACACACACACACACACACACACACACACACACACACACACACACACACACACACACACACACACACAAAACACACACACACACACACAAGGGGAGGGAATGTTAATGTTTGTGTAATATTGTTTCAGGACTATGAAAATGGAAAAAGGTTTAGCCTATGCATTATGAAAACAACAAAAATAAATGGTAGTCGGGAGAGGAGAAAATGACTAGAGACAGTGTTGTTTAACTCACTGACCAGAGCCATGAGTTTTCTTACCTTTGTTCACTAGAAAGTCTCTCTCTTGCCAAGTTTATAGGAGGACCCATAGACTGGAAGTCACTCTTCATGGATACACAGCTGGGTACAGGGGAGGCTGGTCTCTCCTGCTTGATTGGACTTCAACACAACAGAGACAAACATTAAGACTCTCTCATCTAATCTGAGTCAGATGGGGAAACATATATAAGAGTTTCATTCCAAAAACGCTATATCCATTTTCAGAAATGTTTGGTCAATTTGCTTTTATTGTTTAAAGAAATTATAGAAGAGATTGGTGTATTTTTTCACTAGCTAATCATGGTATGGGGTTCTTTAATGATATGTATTTGTTTAAAATATCACTTGATGGTTTCATTTCAAATAGACAAATAATCATGTTTTTTTTTGCAAAATGCTATATATCTGCCTCAAGACTCTCAGAGAAATAAATAGTACGCTAGGTTTTACATAGTAATAATATATATCTGCCTCACTCAGAGAAATTGTGCCTCACCTAAGAGAAATAAGTAGTATTGCTAGGTTTTGGCACAGTAATAACATCATCTGCCTCACCTCAGAGTAATAGAAGTAGTACTGCTAGGTTTGTCAGTAATAAATATATATCTGCCTCACTCTCAGAGAAATAAGTGCCTCACTCTCAGAGAAATAGAAGTAGTATTGGCTAGGTTTTACACAGTAATAATATATATCTGCCTCACCCTCAGAAAAATAAGTAGTACTGCTAGGTTTTACACAGTAATAATATATATATATATGCCTCACTCTCAGAGTAATAAGTAGTACTACTAGGTTTTACACAGTAATAATATATATCTGCCTCTACTCTCAGAGAAATAAGTGTATTGTTAGGTTTTAAACAGTAATAATATATATCTACCTCACTCTCAGAGAAATAAGTAGTACTACTAGGTTTAATAGCATAAATATATATCTGCCTCACTCTCAGAGAAATAAGTAGTACTACTAGGTTTTATTGGGTAATGAATATATACATCTGCCTCACTATCAGAGAAATAAGTAGTACTGCTAGGTTTTACATAGTAATAATATATCTCTGCCTCAGTCAAATGTGACCGAACGCGAGTCTTATGTAGCAAAATTTGAAATTGTGTTTTTACATTGGATAAAGTTAGAGACTCAGCTAGAAAAAGGTATATCAACACCAGCAGCTTGAGGAACAATGGGAAAGTAATTCGCTTTGAAAGATGATAAACTTGCATAACCTCAATTTTGAGAAAATGGCCTTTGAATGTTTTGGTTCACCTACTGGAGAGCTCTTCTTTATCTACAGTTACGGTGTTATGCTTGGCAGATAATGTCACCCATCTAAATAAAAGTTATATATAATATATATATATATATATATATATATATATATATATATATATATATATATATATATATATAGTTAACTAAATGTATGGTGCTTTTTGGTTTATGTTAGTTTCATTGTTTGTTATGCTATAAATGGTTATTTTATATGGTTGTAAGTGGTAAAATGAACTAGAAAATGTCATATTTTAAATTCTGAGTAATTACTACTTTAGTAAGGATATACTTTATTCAGTACTACCTGCAGTTGCTAAATAATTCCAATAGATGGCAGCATTAGACCACGAATGACATTTCAGAAGATTCGTTTAGTTTTCTCCTGGATACACCACCACTCCCCCTCACAGGAAAACTCCTGCACATATTTACTGATCCCTTTCCACACTGCTATCGCAAGAGGAACGACTGAAAAAGCATTTAACAGATTACTGTGAAATAATATAATGATGATTCATGTTTATGTATTAGCTGTTTTTATGCTCATGTTTTTGAAATTATTCTTCATTACTATAACGATTATCAATAAGCCTGAACATTAATTTAGGGGTCTACCTCTGGTCGAGAAAACGTATTATCCTAGTACATTCATTGTCAGATTCATTAACCAGCAGCAAAGCACTCTGCCTTCTAGCACAAGCGAGGGGCATAGTTGAGGTACATTTGCTAACCGCGAGGGTTGACACAATCTAATATTATTGGCGGGCTGGAAGACGCACTCTTGTCTTATCATTACGAGGTTGTTTTAATCGCATTATTAGATATTTAAAAATGCATGTATACTTTGTAGGGTTGAGGTTGGAGCATCTGACTAGTGATTATTTACCCGGGTTCAACACCTGCTATAGTCACTATTTAATTGCTCTTCCAAAAGCATCACAGGCCTAATAAAAATATATAGCTAACTAAAGTAATGAGTGACCATTTTAGAAAATCATGGGATATATAGTATTTGGTTGCATCCTATTTTATGTCAATCATATTGCTGCTTGTAGCCTATAACTGATGCTTCGTGGTCTTATGCTGCCATCTATTGGAAATATTTAGCTATTAAAAAGTTATTAATTCACGTACAGACATTGGTGAGGCAGCTGAGAAATAAAGTGTATTAGATCAGTCTCTATCCTGCTCTACGCCCAATTGCTGGACTTTCACACAGAGGTTATTAGGTCAACCCAATTCAAACCACATTTGAAAAATAAAACAAATGTCGTCTTATTTATCAAGTGTTCTGTCTTGCAATTATACATATAATAAAATAACAACAAAATAATCAAAACCCAATTTAATACTATAATTGTATTTACTAAGATAATATTATTACTAAAATAGTTTCTAAAGGTGTTCTAGGCTACCCTACCCTAGAATTAGGGGTTAGGGGTTACGGCAAAAAATAGGTTATAAGAAGGGCAAGAGTTTCTGTACAGCACTTTGTGACATCTGCTGGTGTAAGGGCTTTTATAAAATATATTTGATTAGATTGTTGGGTTTAGGGTTTATATGGCAAAAAAACAGTATGGGTTTATGGCACTCTTGTCCTCCTTGGCGTATGTGGGTACTATATAATACATTCATGACACTTGCTAGGCTCATAATCTGAGGTAGCAACTGGTCAGATCTACAAATCCATTAGCTAGACCACCTGATTAGACACAACAATCACCCCATTATACCCATTTGGTTTGCAACTCAGTGAACCTGCGCAGCATTCGCTCAATTTGATGCCCACTGAACGAAGATTTCATGCATATCAACCGTACCCAGCAGCCACTTAGAAACAACAAGTTGTCAAAAAAATGGTTATTTCTTAATTTAAAAATGTCTTCTGGCTGTTTAAAATCGGCCACATCTTGAAAAAAAGAGGACAGGGACATGTCGTTTTGTTTAGATTGTACACTTTTTTTCTTAAAACAAATATGGTTAACCATGACCAGAAACGTTTTATGTTTGATGGCTATCCGCCAGCCATCGCCTCTAAAACTGTGTCTCACCTCACTATAGGTGACCACAACATGTACTCAGGTGAACAGTGTGCGCGTCACCAAGTAGCCTTAACCTGTTAATAATAAGTTACCTGAGGTAAAACCTACAGGGTTAACGCTCACCAAGTAGCCGTAACCTTGTTAATAATAAGTTACCTGAGTAAACCTACAGGGTTAACGCTCACCAAGTACGCCGTAACCTTGTTAATAATAAGTTACCTGAGGTAAACCTACATGGGTTAACGCAGGCAGGTCTCATTTTAAACAATAGTGAAGCTGGCATTGCGACGCAGAACAATGGGCTGGGAATAGAACATTCTGAAGGCGAGTCGGTGTCACACGGAGCTCAATAGAACTAATAGGAGCTGGTAGGGTGAAAAATGCCCAAACATAAGGCCTGTTTTTTCGCAATTACTTCACAACCAGGGACAGAAGTTAATATTATGAAACTGGGCTCCATGGCGGATGCAATGAACTAATTTTATCAGAAATAACGTTGTAAAAAATGTAACTTGAGGCGCCCAAAAATAATATTCAAAAAGTTCAGTCCTTGGACACACCAGTTAAGAAATTAACAACAGGTGTCTTGATAATACTATAGAATAATGCAGATAATTTTTTCCCAGACATCATAGTGTTTACAGTAATGACTGTTCGATCATTATCTTTTTTTAATCCCACCCTCTGCTCTCTCAGCCCCGCCCACCTATCTCCGTAGAACATCCTCTTTGATTTCCACTGCCATATTTTTTTCAACTGTGCTGTGATTTCCTTACATGCATTTTTAACCTTTCTAGTCGCATAGTATCCACAGGCTAAATTAAAGATCAATATTTTTCGTAAGAGTATTATTCTGTTGTTGATTGACTGACTATGGCTTTCCAAATCCCCAGCACTGCTATTTCTAAGGATCATCTTAAATGAATATTGGGATTTTACAACCATTCCTATTGTCCTATGAATTATATTCTTAGCAAAAATATTCCTATTTAATAGTGGTAGACATCATTCATAAATGGCACCATGCAAGGTTCTATATGGAACCATTTTTGGTTCAGGGAAGAAGAACCTCTAGAGTTCTGATTAAAGAACCCTATAAAAGGTTTCTATAAAGAACTTTTAGTGGTTCCATATATTAAGCAAGCGATATAACCTTTTTGGTTTAAACAGGATGAAGAGTGTATGTTGATTTGACGTTAATATTGTCAAAATTCCGCTTGTAACAACGATCAGAATTAGTAAAAACAATAAGGTTCTGCATGACAACATATTAGACAATAACTAAGAGTAGGATAAATGATTGTGTCATGCAGAACTTCTATAGATGTGTGTATGCTGGTAAATATGTGTGTGTGTGTGTGTGTGTGTGTGTGTGTGTGTGTGTGTGTGTGTGTGTGTGTGCTGGTGAGACATCCACATATCACAGTCAAATATACAGGATGCAAACATTTCATTCCAGGCTATAACAGCGTTTTTGCAAAACAAAATTCATACACAAAAATATATTAATTAAAATCTTACAACAACAATATTTGACAGACACATAAAGTTACCCATAAGCAATCATTTCTGATGTAAAATAATAAACGCGACAAAAAAATTGTGGATATAATCGTTTTAGAAATAAACTCCTTATAAATTAAGTAAACAACATTGTCATCTCACCTCTTAGCTTTGGTGTCATGTTCCCCAGAGAGACTCATTTTAGAGGCAGGGCCCCCTCTTCTCTCTCCCATGAGAGACTCATTTTAGAGGCAGGGACCCCTCCTCTCTTTCTCCAGAGAGACTCATTTTTAGAGCACGACACCCTAAACAGAGATCCAACATGTTGGTTGTGGTGAACACAGTGACAACTAATTATTGAATGTCAATTGTTCTATTTATTCATGATCTCTTAGAAATAAAACATTTACTAACAGATACGTCCAAACGGTCAGGAGATTTAATGCAATCACATCAACACGTAGTCATGACTGATATTTTTTTACCTTTTTCTCCATGTAGTGGAACTAATATTAATAATAATAATAATAATAATACAATAATAATATTAATAATAAATAGATAATAATAATGTCTCACTTTCTCTTGTAATAATTTCACTCATTCTAATAATATAATAAATAATAATATAATAAGATATTCTGGTGTGTTGCTTTGTTCAACAGGTCTGCTATTATTATGATATTATTGAATTTAATTCGTAATATCAAGTGTTAAGAAAAGTACGTTCAGGTTTCCATACCAAATTACACAGGAAGCAGGAGCTCATTATAATTTTGAAAACAACAATTTTTTCTGTAATATTCTGAGATATTCTGAAAGACGCGATTTAGAACTATGATACATAAAAAAATATACTAATTGTAAAATAACCACAATATACGAGTATTTGAACAACATGTTTTTTGAATTTGACTTGCCTACGCTCATGTTAGCGCCATTTTGTATGATTGAACTGTCACGTAGCTGTCCTGGTGAAATGGACTGTTAGATTTGAATGTTTTACTTCCATTCACTATAATAAAATTAAAAGTAAAAATAATTTAAAGTACTACTTAAGTCGTTTTTGGGGGGTATCTGTACTTTACTATTCATATTTTGACTACTTTTACTTTTACTTCACTACATTCCTAAAGATAATAATGTACTTTTACTCCATACATTTTCCCTGACACCCAAAAGTACTCGTTACACTTTGAATACTTAGCAGGACAGAAAATGGTCCAATTCACACACTTATCAAGAGAACATCCCTACAGCCTCTGATCTGGCAGACTCACTAAACACAAATCCTTTGTTTGTAAATGATGAGATGGAGCACACCCCTGGCCATACGTAAATAAAAATAAAAACTAGAACATGTGTCCATCTGCTTTGCTTAATATACGGAATTACTTGAAATTATTGAAATTATTTAGACTTGTACTTTTCCTTTTGATACTTAAGCATATTTTAGCAATTACATTTACTTTTGATACTTAGGTATATTTAAAACCAAATACTTTTAGACTTTGACTCAAGTAGTATTTTACTTGGTGACGTTCACTTTTACTTGAGTCATTTTCTATTAAGGTATCTTTACTTTTACTCAAGTATGACAATTGGGTACTTTTTCCACCACTGAAATTACACCATACATTTAATTTCTCTACACACTTTACAATAATCCCTGTGAAGAGTCTTACCTTGTAGCCTGAATTCACAACCAGAACATGTCAAGTCATTGAGATATTTTCTGTTGTGCTGAGAGAGCACCTTCCTGATGTGGTGGTATCTATGTTCTACGTACAGTTGATATAATATCTGGTCAAAGTCTAGTGGCACAACACCATAGTATATCATTAACAGAACAGTAGTTTAACCTTTGGCCAGTAATGGCCATGGCATACTATAAAATGTTGAATCATTATGAGGTCAAAATTGGCTCTCCCTTTCAATACCTCCCTTGCGAGGATAACGGCACTGAGACTTTTTCTAAAATGTTTTCTGAGTTGGAGTGATCTTAGACCATTCCTCCATACAGAATCCTTCCAAATGACCAACTACAGGAAGGTAAAGGTACAACTAAACACACAATAAAGAAACAAATGTTCCTAACTGACGGGAGGCTTGAATCTTAGTAATTTACCCACCGGCCTCTTACTACTATCCAAATGTATACATTCTACCAACATCATACATAAATAATCCCTGGTAGGCAGTGGCGGCTCCTGAAAAAAATTCTCAGGGGGCAATTTTTCTGATGATTTAGGACAACTTTAGAACATCAGACTGTTGAACAACAACTCTCTCAAACATTTGTAATGATGCTTTCATTTGTTTTACCTCCGACAAGAAGTTGTCTGATTCAAATCTTGAGAAGAAAACATTCAGTTCATTAGCCATGTTCTGGCCCTCATATCCCCCAAGGTCAGCACTGGTTTTTCCCTGCCTATATGGGGGGCACTAGCCATGGATTTAATCCCTTGCCAGGCCACCCTTGCGTTTCCTGGAGGAGAGGTCCTCTCCACCCCTTTGCTTGTATGCCTCCTTGTCCACCAGTATCTGTCTTTTTTATCTCACGTTGTACATCTCTTAAAGCCTGTCTATCACCCCCAGCATAAACTGCCTTCTTCCTATCAAGTAGTGATTTTAGATGTTTTGATACCCAAGGCTTGTTGTTAGGAAGATTTTACAGGTCTTAGTAGGCACAACTGACTCAACACAGAAGTTTACATAGTCTGAAATAACCTCTGTGAGTTCATCCAGATCAGAGCTGGTGTCCTCAAATACCTCCCACATTGTACAGTCAAAACACTCCTGGAGACAAGTGATACTGTTGTCATTCCAGATCTGGACAGATTTAACTGTGGGTTTCTCCCTCTCCAGGAGGCGACAGTAAATTGGCCTGAGGTAGACCACATTGTGGTCTGATGTCCCCAGAGGAGGTCTGGTGGTGGCAGAGAACGCCTTTGGTATTGTCCCATAGCACAAATCAAGAGTCCTATTTTTCCTAGTGTGACATTTCACATACTGATGGTATGTGCGCAAGACTTTGTGCAAGGTACAGTTGTTAAAATCCCCTAAAATAAATTTGGGTAGCGTCGGGGAGATGGATTCAGTTTCTGTGACAGATTATAAATAATCTCTGATGCCTTTGTTATATTAGCTTTTGGTTGAATGTACACAACGGTAACAAACAATTGGGGGAACTCACGGGGCAGATAGTAAGGTCGCAGTGACACAGAAAGCAGTTCAATGTCGGGGGGTACAGAGTTGGCTCTCTTACCAGGATCGATTTACACCACTGGTCCCTGACAAGCAGTCAGGGACGCCCCGCCGTGAAGTTTCCCTGTGACTGTCAGATCGCGGTCCGCTCTGACCAGGGTGAAGCCGGCCGGCTCCACTTCTCTGTCCGGGACTCTGTCATCCAGCCAAGTCTCAGTAAATGCCAGCAAACAGGCCTCCCGATATTCGTGTTGGAAGCGCAGATTCGCTGACAACTCATCCGCTTTCCCCCTCAGTGACTGGGCATTAATCAGCAAGGTGGTGGGTAAGGGAAGTTTGTTCTTAATTTTTTTAAGTCGTTGTCTGATTCCCCCGCGTTTTCCACGTTTGCATTTGGGTTTGTAATCCACTCGCAGACAATCAGGTATTAGATGGGCCATTGGGATATCCATCGCGTTCGTATTTGAGTTGCATTGTAGTAAAAACTCCCTGCTGTATTGGATTCCGCTGCCAGCAGCGTTTTCATTATTTAGTCCGTTCGTAGCTGGAAATCCATGGTTGGCAGAATGTTTGTAAACTAAGTGTACAAATTAAAAACATAAAATAACGCCACTAAGTGTACAAATTAAAAACATAAGATTAAAAACATAAGATAACGCCACACCAAACGTCACACACACTGCAGGTCGCAACAGAGCCGCGCCCCCGGCTCTTTTCTTAGTTACGTTGCGTATGACGAAAGCGCGTAAGTGCAAGCCCTCAGAAACCCATAGAGATTGTATTGAAAGCTCTGATATTTGAAAAAATTTGATTTTACATTAGAGGCTATGAGAGACTTCTGGGCGATTTTCAACCTGACTGAAATCGCCCCAAAACGGGCGGGGACATTTGAAGCCTGATTGGACATTTAGTGGCAGTCTGGCAGATCAGACGTCTAGATTAGAACACTGATATGATATAATTGATTAGAAAAAAAATCAATTCCTTTTCCCGTTTGGCAGTGCGTCGCCCATATCGCCCTAATGAACACACCGCCCCTGCTGGTAGGATCCTTACTACCATCCCAATGTATACATTCTACCAACATCATACATAAATAATCCCTGGTAGGATCCTTACTACTATCCCAATGTATACATTCTACCAACATCATACATAAATAATCCCTGGTAGGATCCTTACTACTATCCCAATGTATACATTCTACCAACATCATACATAAATAATCCCTGGTAGGATCCTTACTACCATCCCAATGTATACATTCTACCAACATCATACATAAATAATCCCTGGTAGGATCCTTACTACTATCCCAATGTATACATTCTACCAACATCATACATAAATAATCCCTGGTAGGGTCCTTACTACCATCCCAATGTATACATTCTACCAACATCATACATAAATAATCCCTGGTAGGATCCTTACTACTATCCCAATGTATACATTCTACCAACATCATACATAAATAATCCCTGGTAGGATCCTTACTACTATCCCAATGTATACATTCTACCAACATCATACATAAATAATCCCTGGTAGGATCCTTACCTTGCAGCCTGAATTCAAAACCAGAACATGTCAAGTCAGTGAGATGAATATAAAGTGTAATATTGGGATGTAAACTCAAAATGTAATACATTTCAACTCTATATCTGACATGGTCCAGGTGTCTTCTTTTTATTAAGCCCATAACCATGTGTGTGAGGTGTGTACTTTTGTTTCAAAGTAGATTTGTTTAAGAATACCAAGAAACACTGTGTGACCCTGATTTAGCCCACTGCAGTACAAGGTTAATCATTAAAAACAATACCGTATGAACAACTAGCAGTGTCCAGGACCAGTGATTCAAGTCTGAGGTTCCATCCCAAATGGCACCCTATTCCCTCCATAGTGCACTACTTTAGACCAGGACCAATAGGGCTGTAGTAGTGCACTATATAGGGTGCCATTTGAGGAGGCAGACTGAGTGTTATCCAGTCTTTTCTCTCTCTCTCTCTCTCTCTCTCTCTCTCTCTCTCTCTCTCTCTCTCTCTCTCCTCTCTCTCTCTCTCTCTCTCTCTCTCTCTCTCTCTCTCTATCTCTATCTCTCTCTCTCTCTCTCTCTCTCTCTCTCTCTCTCTCTCTCTCTCTCTCTCTCTCTCTCTCTCTCTCTCTCTCTCTCTCTCTCTCTCTCTCTCTCCCTCCCTCCCTCCCTGCCAGATTGTTAGGTTAATGGACTATGGAAACCTACTGAGAATCTGCCATACAGAGAGAACTACAAATTAACATGACTGAACTATTTTAGTAAAAGGAAATTGCATTAAACCGTGTTAAAAAACATTTCCATGTATGTTGTTCTCTCTCTGTTTGCAGGACTAGAAATTGGGTTTAAATCAGGTCAATACAGCCAGAGAATGAATTATATATCCTCAAACCGTAGACTCATGTCCGTCCACATGCTGGCTCAAACCTAACCCTAACCCTAACCCTAACCCTACCCTAACCCTAACCCTATCCCTAACCCTAACCCTAACCCTAACCCAACCCAACCCTGTCCCTATCCCTAACCTCAAGCAGCAGCACTGTGGAAAGGACTTCTGACAAGTTGTTTGGATGAATTGTGATCTGCATGATTTTTAACAAGCAACTCCACTCTACTACAAAGTTAATATTCAATGTGATAAAAATCAACTTGTTCCTTACTTTTTATTTTGCTTTTAGAAACCACTTTTCAGACCTTGTTTTACCATTACCACATTTAAATGTACCCCTTGATTTCTGTTGAAATATTTAGTGTTTGTATCTTGTTGCCACGTTTCCAGCAGAAGGGATCCAGGTGGGTATCTGAAGTTCAATTGATCCTGATTGTTTACAGGTTTGATGCCAGGAACAACTAGTGAAGATATCGACACACAAGAGCTTTCATTGGTTCTATGGTTGGTTCAGCTAGATATGTATTCTGTACCTCATTATAGATCCATCTGTGGTTGGTTCAGCTAGATATGTATTCTGTACCTCATTATAGATCCATCTGTGGTTGGTTCAGCTAGATATGTATTCTGTACCTCATTATAGATCCATCTGTGGTTGGTTCAGCTAGATATGTATTCTGTACCTCATTATAGATCCATATGTGGTTGGTTCAGCTAGATATGTATTCTGTACCTCATTATAGATCCATCTGTGGTTGGTTCAGCTAGATATGTATTCTGTACCTGATTATAGATCCATCTGTGGTTGGTTCAACTAGATATGTATTCTGTACCTCATTATGTATCCATATGTGGTTGGTTCAGCTATATATGTGTTCTGTACCTCATTATAGATCCATCTGTTGTGGGTTCAGCTAGATATTTTACATTTTAGTCATTTAGCAGACGCTCTTATCCAGAGCGACTTACAGTTAGTGAATACATTTTTTTTTTATACTGGCCCCCTGTGGAATCGAACCCACAACCCTGGCGTTGCAAACGCCATGCTCTATCAACTGAGCTACATCCTGCCGGCCATTCCCTTCCCCTACCCTGGGCCAATTGTGCGCCGCCATGAGTCTCCCGGTCGTGGTCGCGCGACAGAGCCTGGATTCAACCAGGATCTCTAGTGGCACAGTTAGCACTGCGATGCAGTGCCTTAGACCACTGCGCCACTCAGGAGTACTAATATGTATTCTGTACCTCATTATAGATCCATCTGTGGTTGGTTCAGCTAGATATGTATTCTGTACCTCATTATAGATCCATCTGTCAGCATTGTAAACAATGTCAAGTCTAGAGGTGGAATGTCACACACACGGTTTGTGATACCACAACTGTCTCACAACAGTTCCTCTGCATTACAGCCCCCACCCTGTGGTTAACATCAGTATTGCAGCTGTGTCAATCAGGCCAGTTTGGAGTGGATGAATGAAATAAGGGTTTTTATTTATCTAAACATTATTTTTGTTTTTTTTGCCGCAAAATTGTCTTTGTACAGAAAGGCAGAAACGTACAAGACACACGTAACTAGTATTGTTAAAATCATTTAATAACACAACACTAACAACCAGGCTATACAGTAGAAGAACGGCAGAGACAAAGCACCATTTTCATTTCAGAATCCTAGTAGACAATACAGTAGTTGTATTTGGTGTATCACAAAGATTTAAATACATTTACATTACATAAAGCAGAACTTTATCCAGAGCGATTACAAATTGGTGCATTCACCTTATAGCCAGTGGGATAACCACTTTACAATATACATGTTTTGTTTTTTTAACAGTAATGCTCATTCGTTCATTAACACAATTATAATTAGTTGGATCCTAAACATATCCCCATTTTTCCTTCATCAAGAAAACTGTTGTTGTTTATGAATGAACTTTGTCTGAAGGAGATGACTAGCCTGATGGCCAGTCTGTTCTTGCTTTCTTGCCAACTCTTTATGGAATTGTCATGTTTGGCTTGACAATGACAAGCTAGGAGTTGGCACTTCTCTATAGTAAAGCAAAATAAACATTTAAAAGGTTTTTTAAATGTTGGCTTTTTTCCTAAAAGATGATATCACAGCTTTAGCTCTTTGGCACCGAGGAGAAAATATATGACATTTAAAAAAGCACTCTAACAATGAACTGAGCTCAACAAAGCAACTCAACCCCCACTATGTACTAAAGGTGCTTTAACAATGAACTGAGCTCAACAAAGCAACTCAACCCCCACTATGTACTAAAGGTATGTAGAACTGTAATGAACATAAAACAGCAGACATTATGTACATCTTTACACTGGAACATGGATTGTCTGTTCTTCTCTGTAGTTTACTCACACATGGGTGTGTATAATGTATACCTGGGTTCAAATAGGATTTGTTTTCTTACAAATGCCTTAGCTGGGCTTGATTGAGCTTGCCTGGCACAATGAAACCAATGGAATATTGCCAAAAGTGCAAACACTCAAAAATGTAATCAAATGCTCAAAGTGTTTGACGGAAAACAAATACTATTTGAACCCAGGTCTAGTATGTGATCCTATTAGTTTCCTGATTGAGCAGCTCACTCTGCTTACATTTTCTACCATTCTTCTTTAACAAACCTTCTCCCTTTTCCCGCCATTTTTAACCGACTCAAGCTCACAATCTTCTTCCCTCTCTCTCTTAGACCTACTCTGCCTCTCTTTTTCCCTCCATTCCTCCTTCGTATTCCAAGTATACGTCTCCTTGTGATAATACTGCACTTCTCCTGACATACATCTTGTTCTTGCTTTCTCAAGGGACGCCATTTACGAGGCTCTCCATCCGAATCTTTGTCTAAAGTGACTTCCACCGTACTCCTGGTTTGCACCAGGGGACTCTATCGTCACCTTAGCTAGAAATCTTCCCGTCTTAATCAACTGTGCTGTGGCTTGCAGCCTTCTCGAAGGTGGAAACTCAGCGCATGTGTCAATTGAATATCCAACGACGTAGGCCTAGGTCTCCAAACACTCGATGTCCAATCAAATCACACGATCTACAGATGCTGTGTCAACCAATCAAAATTTCGCAGATCATTACAGGCGTCAGTAAACACAAAATGTGGCGCATAACTTTATTGACGTGGCACATTTTCTGTCCTGAGACACTGAGAAATAACAACCAGGAAAGATAAATCATAGAAAGATATGTTTATTTTACATATTACAATAATTGTATAGCCTAGGTTTCATTTACAGACAGACACATTCACTACATTTGTTCCATTATTCACTTAATTACTTATTATTTTCAGTAAACTCTTATTCTATAACATTTATTGTTTTAACATTCACACTGCTAGTTTTACACATTATATTTATATATATATATATACACACTACCGTCATTTATATAAATATAATATATAATGATCAATATATAACCATGTAATATATATATAGCATTTACTATATAGACACACACACACACACACACACACACACACACACACACACAGCTAAGGTGAAGAAGGTGAGATTGGCTGTTACACCAGCTAAGGTGAAGAAGGTAAGATTGTCTGTTACACCAGCTAAGGTGAAGAAGCTGAGATTGGCTGTTACACCAGCTAAGGTGAAGAAGGTGAGATTGGCTGTTACACCAGCTAAGGTGAAGAAGCTGAGATTGGCTGTTACACCAGCTAAGGAGGAGAAGGTGAGATTGGCTGGAACACCAGCTAAGGAGAAGAAGGTGATATTGGCTGTTACACCAGCTAAGGTGAAGAAGGTGAGATTGGCTGTTACACCAGCTAAGGAGGAGAAGGTAAGATTGGCTGTTACACCAGCTAAGGAGAAGAAGGTGAGATTGGCTGGAACACCAGCTAAGGAGGAGAAGGTGAGATTGGCTGGTACACCAGCTAAGGTGAAGAAGGTGAGATTGTCTGTTACACCAGCTAAGGTGAAGAAGGTGAGATTGGCTGTTACACCAGCTAAGGTGAAGAAGCTGAGATTGGCTGTTACACCAGCTAAGGTGAAGAAGGTGAGATTGTCTGTTACACCAGCTAAGGAGAAGAAGGTGAGATTGGCTGGAACACCAGCTAAGGTGAAGAAGGTGAGATTGGCTGGAAGACCAGCTAAGGTGAAGAAGGTGAGATTGGCTGTTACACCAGCTAAGGAGGAGAAGGTGAGATTGGCTGTTACACCAGCTAAGGTGAAGAAGGTGAGATTGTCTGTTACACCAGCTAAGGTGAAGAAGGTGAGATTGGCTGTTACACCAGCTAAGGTGAAGAAGGTGAGATTGGCTGTTACACCAGCTAAGGTGGAGAAGGTGAGATTGTCTGTTACACCAGCTAAGGTGAAGAAGGTGAGATTGGCTGTTACACCAGCTAAGGAGAAGAAGGTAAGATTGTCTGCTACACCAGATAAGGAGAAGAAGGTGAGATTGGCTGTTACACCAGCTAAGGTGGAGAAGGTGAGATTGTCTGTTACACCAGCTAAGGTGAAGAAGGTGAGATTGGCTGTTACACCAGCTAAGGAGAAGAAGGTAAGATTGTCTGTTACACCAGCTAAGGTGAAGAAGGTGAGATTGTCTGTTACACCAGCTAAGGAGGAGAAGGTGAGATTGGCTGGAACACCAGCTAAGGAGAAGAAGGTGAGATTGGCTGTTACACCAGCTAAGGAGAAGAAGGTCAGATTGTCTGTTACACCAGCTAAGGAGAAGAAGGTGAGCTTGTCTGGAAGACCAACAAAGTCCCCTGTCCCTGAGGGGAAGAGGACACCTCCAGTCTATGGGTCTGGTCCCCAGGCCAGGGCCAGATATTACCTGGATTGCCATCAATACCTCCATGCTTTGTTTATGAGGTCACACGTGAAGAAGTACAAAGAGGACATCATCAAGAAGTAAGGTAGTAGAAGTATGTGATGAGAGTGATTGTTTTTTAGACTTGAGATTATAATAATAATATAATAATATGCCATTTAGCAGACGCTTTTATCCAAAGCGACTTACAGTCATGCGTGCATACATTTTTTTGTGTATGGGTGGTTCCGGGGTTCGAACCCACTACCTTGGCGTTACAAGCGCCGTGCTCTACCAGCTGAGCTACAGAGGACCAGTTGATATGCCATACCATATATCTACAATGTAGGATCATAGGTTTGTGTGATTTCTATGTACTTTCAGAGAAAAGGAGTTAGTGCAGGAAAAAGATGGTCCCTTGTCCCAACCGGTGGAGACAGAGTTCTTTCAGACCTTTTCCTGGAGTGAGACTCTGGCGTGGGGCAGAGGAGAAGGCACCTTTGATGACCCCCTGTTAGAGGGCAACCCTTCCCCAGGCCAGAAACCTCAAAGTAGACGTCATCAAAGGTAGAGAAATCACCACAATGTGAGGATTAACCCAATATCATGTTCACACTAGATGTCCAATATCAATCATTTCACAATTGACGTGTTGTATGTAGTTGTACCGTTTCTACAAGTCAATTAGTAAAGTAAGTACGCCTCTGACATGTAAGCCTTGTCCGAGACAAAAGACAAAACTAAGAGAAGAAACCTTCTAATGTCTCCTCTTTTCAGAGACGACTTTCAACGTAAGAAGCAGGACCTCCTTGACAGAGGGACATGGATGGTGCTGCCAATGGCCTTGTTCACCAGCAGGAAAAATAAAATGAAGTTTGTGCCAACATGCCTGGAGATGGAGCTGTGGAGGGGAGGATGCTGTGAGAAGATATTGTTCACTCTGAACTCCATGGCCATCTGCCTATGTTCTGATGCCACTAGAGGACATGTTAACAGGTTGAGGGTCGGCAATGATACCCAGATCATGAAGTGGAAGAAACAGGCTGAGGTACAGTGGGGAAATAAAGTATTTAGTCAGCCACCAATTGTGCATGTTCTCCCACTTAAAAAGATGAGAGAGGCCTGTAATTTTCATCATAGGTACACGTCAACTATAACAGACAAAATGAGGAAAAGAAATCCAGAAAATCACATAGTAGGATTTTTAATGAATTTATTTGCAAATTATGGTGGAAAATAAGTATTTGGTCAATAACAAAACTTTCTCAATACTTTGTTATATACCCTTTGTTGGCAATGACACAGGTCAAACGTTTTCTGTAAGTCTTCACAAGGTTTTCACACACTGTTGCTGTTATTTTGGCCCATTCCTCCATGCAGATCTCCTCTAGAGCAGTGATGTTTTGGGGCTGTCGCTGGGCAACACGGACTTTCAACTCCCTCCAAAGATTTTCTATGGGGTTGAGATCTGGAGACTGGCTAGGCCACTCCAGGACCTTGAAATGCTTCTACGAAGCCACTCCTTCGTTGCCCGGGCGGTGTGTTTGGGATCATTGTCATGCTGAAAGACCCAGCCACGTTTCATCTTCAATGCCCTTGCTGATGGAAGGAGGTTTTCACTCAAAATCTCACGATACATGGCCCCATTCATTCTTTCCTTTACACGGATCAGTCGTCCTGGTCCCTTTGCAGAAAACAGCCCCAAAGCATGATGTTTCCACCCCCATGCTTCACAGTAGGTATGGTGTTCTTTGGATGCAACTCAGCATTCTTTGTCCTCCAAACACGACGAGTTGAGTTTTTACCAAAAAGTTCTATTTTGGTTTCATCTGACCATATGACATTCTCCCAATCATCTTCTGGATCACCCAAATGCACTCTAGCAAACTTCAGACGGGCCTGGACATGTACTGGCTTAAGCAGGGGGACACGTCTGCCACTGCAGGATTTGAGTCCCTGGCGGCGTAGTGTGTTACTGATGGTAGGCTTTGTTACTTTGGTCCCAGCTCTCTGCAGGTCATTCACTAGGTCCCCCTGTGTGGTTCTGGGATTTTTGCTCACCGTTCTTGTGATCATTTTGACCCCACGGGGGTGAGATCTTGCGTGGAGCCCCAGATCGAGGGAGATTATCAGTGGTCTTGTATGTCTTCCATTTCCTAATAATTGCTCCCACAGTTGATTTCTTCAAACCAAGCTGCTTACCTATTGCTGATTCAGTCTTCCCAGCCTGGTGCAGGTCTACAATTTTGTTTCTGGCGTCCTTTGACAGCTCTTTGGTCTTGGCCATAGTGGAGTTTGGAGTGTGACTGTTTGAGGTTGTGGACAGGTGTCTTTTATACTGATAACAAGTTCAAACAGGTGCCATTAATACAAGTAACGAGTGGAGGACAGAGGAGTCTCTTAAAGAAGAAGTTACAGGTCTGTGAGAGCCAGAAATCTTGCTTGTTTGTAGGTGACCAAATACTTATTTTCCAGCATAATTTGCAAATAAATTCATTAAAAATCCTACAATGTGATTTTCTGGATTTCTTTTTCTCAATTTGTCTGTCATAGTTGACGTGCACCTATGATGAAAATTACAGGCCTCTCTCATCTTTTTAAGTGGGAGAACTTGCACAATTCGTGGCTGACTAAATACTTTTTTTCCCCACTGTAAGTGTGAGTCTTAAACATATGTAAACACAATTTGATTCAGCCTATTTCATAATTTTTTATTATTTCAAGGTGATTACACAGGCTACCTTATTTATGAGTACAATGAGTGGCTATTACGTGTATGTCAGTAATGTCAATGTTAATTCCAGACTAAGATATTTAAGAGGAGACTGGCCTATTCACAGGAGGAAACTGTGATGTACGGAACGTTCTCAATGACCTGGGACAATGTCCAAGTATGTCCAAAATGTGTGATCTAACATTCTATTTATTATTGTGATGGTTCAGTAAAACAAGAATATATCTTCCAAATGGCATTTCCCATATACAGTGCATTCGGAAAGTATTCAGACCCCTTCCCTTTTTCCACATTTTGTTACGTTACAGCCTTATTCTAAAATGGATAAAATAAAATAAAAATCCTCATCAATCTACCCACAATACCCCATAATGATGAAGCGAAAAAAAGGTATTTAGAAATGTTTGCAAATGTATTAAAAATAAAAACTGAAATGCCTTATTTACATAAGTATTTAGACCCTTTGCAATGAGACTCGAAATTGAGCTCATGTGCATCCTGTTTCCATTGATCATCCTAGATATGTCTTTACAACCTAAACTGAATGGGTATGTAATACATAAAAATGTACGCAAAAATAAAATGCAAAAATGCAAATGAAATGTTTTCGTTATTTGAAATGGGTGAATAATTGTTATGGTCATCAAAGAGGCCAGAAGGATGGCTGAGCAGCTGATTAAAAACATGTATTATACCCCCTCTAACCAAGGGTCATGTATTATACCCCCTCTAACCCAGGGTCATGTATTATACCCCCTCTAACCCAGGGTCATGTATTATACCCCCTCTAACCCAGGGTCATGTATTATACCCCCTCTAACCCAGGGCCATGTATTATACCCCCTCTAACCCAGGGTCATGTATTATACCCCCTCTAACCCAGGGTCATGTTTTATACCCCCTCTAACCCAGGGTCTTTGGGTGGGAAGGAGAGGTTCCAGACAGCTACAGCTGAAGAAACAGGCAGCAAGTTAAACGATGACCAAGTGACCGATTGGCTAGCAGAGCAGGATGCTTACACTTTGCATAAACCTGTGCGAAAAACAATTTTCATCGAAATATAGTTTTTTTCTATTCATCCTTTGTCACAGTTTCAGGCTGATCTATGTGACATGCAGGCACTTGCCGATAAAAATGATGGAGATCGATACATGCTAACGGTTATAGACGTTTTACTCTAAAATAGCTTTTGTAAGGGTCTTAAAAAATAAGAGTGGGGCAGAGGACACCCGCTTTAACAGGATTTTGAAGGAGAGGATGTGGAAATGCTTTACGGCTCACAACACCCGTAGATATGTGGCTATAGTTCAAGATTTAGTAAAGGGGTATAACTACAGCTACCACAAGAGTATCCGTATGAAGCCCTATGAGGTGTCATATAGAGGGGTCCTTTTACGAGAAGGAACTCCAGAAGGTAAAGATGGGTATAGAGAAAGTCGTTCATGTGGAGAAGATTCTGGATCAAAAGAGAGAAAAGGGGAAAACATGGGTGTTGGTCCGTTGGAAAAACTGGCCCCAAAAGTTCAACATTTGGGTATTAGAGGAAGAGGTCGTGGAGGCAGGGGGCGTAAACTTAACCCTAATGCATGATAAACACACTTCCATTCCAGTGTACACTGGAGTGCATCATGGAGCACAGTGGATTGTACCCGACTCTCCCCAGTAATTCGTCTGCAGATATATATAGGAATAACACAAGTTTGGATTTTACAACCAATTTTCCAAAACCTATCGAGTTATCAGAGGCCTGGGAAGTAGGTCTCAGCGAGATTACATACCCCCATAGTTGGTATAATGTCAAGGAAAAAGACGGTGATTTTTATTTTTAAAGGATATCTGAACCCCCTAAACATGGTAAGCTTTAAAAAAATGATTCTGTAGAACTGTAGAGAGGATGGTCTTTGAGATGAACGGCCTCCTAGCCCTGAATCATATGAAAATAGTGTTGACCTACAACCCTATTATTCAACAACGTGTATAAATCACAGGGGGTGATGAGCTAGCTATACAGACCAGTGGTCATTTATCCTCCATGTTGGGGACGACGCCCAATAAAGGGGTGGCTGTGACAGATAGATTATTCCCATACCCTGTGGATATACATGCAGGGCTTTACACCATGTTGGGACGACGCCCAATAAAGGGGTGGCTGTGACAGATAGATTATTCCCATACCCTGTGGATATACATGCAGGGCTTTACACCATGTTGGGGACGACGCCCAATAAAGGGGTGGCTGTGACAGATAGATTATTCCCATACCCTGTGGATATACATGCAGGGCTTTACACCATGTTGGGGACGACGCCCAATAAAGGGGTGGCTGTGACAGATAGATTATTCCCATACCCTGTGGATATACATGCAGGGTTTGACCCCATGTTTGTGCATACCAACATCATATCCTATCAAAGGGTAGGAGACAGTTATGTACCCCTCCTGAGAACAGTTCATATAGATGGCAAGGATGGGGATGTAGTCAGTGTTAACTATGACAAGCCACACTACGTAACTGTAAGCAAGAAACATATTGAAAACGTTCAGCTTGAGATCAAAACGGATCAGAACCAAAATATAGAGTTTAGTTCTGGAAAAGTGATTGTAAAACTCCACTTTAGACCTGTCAAAGCTTCTCTACATATCTAATAAAAAACAAAAACAATAATAATAATAATAATAATAATAAAATATATATATTTCAATACAAAAATAAAATGGTTATGGTAGACAAATACCATCTCGATCCTAACCACTATGTATCATCCTATGTTGAAGAAGTGGGTAATGGATTTACTGGTTATTATGGAACCCAGACCGTGTATGGTTCGGGGATAGGGGGTATATATCGTAACCTCTTTAGGATGGTTATACCCTTTATGAAGAGAGGCATTAGCATAGCCAAACCTCATTTAAAATCAGCAGCCAAAAACATAGTAAGTGAAGTGGTGGCTAATGCTATGACTAGACGTGGGTCATCAGATCCTGACCATCAAGAAGGATCAGGCCTCATGCTGTTGTCTCAAAGACCAAAAAAGAGACCTCTGGGTAGAAGACGTATGTCCTCCCTTAAAAAGAGACCTCTGGGTAGAAGACGTATGTGCTCCCTTAAAAAGAGACCTCTGGGTAGAAGACGTATGTCCTCCCTTAAAAAGAGACCTCTGGGTAGAAGACGTATGTCCTCCCTTAAAAAGAGACCTCTGGGTATAAGACGTATGTCCTCCCTTAAAAAGAGACCTCTGGGTAGAAGACGTATGTCCTCCCTTAAAAAGAGACCTCTGGGTATAAGACGTATGTCCTCCCTTAAAAAGAGACCTCTGGGTATAAGACGTATGTCCTCCCTTAAAAAGAGACCTCTGGGTAGAAGACGTATGTCCTCCCTTAAAAAGAGACCTCTGGGTATAAGACGTATGTCCTCCCTTAAAAAGAGACCTCTGGGTAGAAGACGTATGTCCTCCCTTAAAAAGAGACCTCTGGGTATAAGACGTATGTCCTCCCTTAAAAAGAGACCTCTGGGAAGAAGACATATGTCCTCCCTTAAAAAGAGACCTCTGGGTATAAGACGTATGTCCTCCCTTAAAAAGAGACCTCTGTGTAGAAGACGTATGTCCTCCCTTAAAAAGAGACCTCTGGGTATAAGACGTATGTCCTCCCTTAAAAAGAGACCTCTGTGTAGAAGACGTATGTCCTCCCTTAAAAAGAGACCTCTGGGTATAAGACGTATGTCCTCCCTTAAAAAGAGAACTCTGGGTAGAAGACGTATGTGCTCCCTTAAAAAGAGACCTCTGGGTAGAAGACGTATGTCCTCCCTTAAAAAGAGACCTCTGGGTATAAGACGTATGTCCTCCCTTAAAAAGAGACCTCTGGGTAGAAGACGTATGTCCTCCCTTAAAAAGAGACTTCTGGGTATAAGACGTATGTCCTCCCTTAAAAAGAGACCTCTGGGTAGAAGACGTATGTCCTCCCTTAAAAAGAGACCTCTGGGTATAAGACGTATGTCCTCCCTTAAAAAGAGACCTCTGGGTATAAGACGTATGTCCTCCCTTAAAAAGAGACCTCTGTGTAGAAGACGTATGTCCTCCCTTAAAAAGAGACCTCTGGGTATAAGACGTATGTCCTCCCTTAAAAAGAGACCTCTGGGTAGAAGACGTATGTCCTCCCTTAAAAAGCGGAGGTTAACCGCTGGAAGAAAGTCAGTAAGTCAAAGACGACGTAAAGTGAGGAGGTCTCGTCCAAAAACTGCTCAAATATAAACTCAGAAGCGTTTTCTAAAAGAACAATCAACACGTCTCTTTTACACTGCATGTCCTCTGGAGCTCTAAAGACAGAGCTACATCTTTTCACTGACCCCTTAACCCAGTTTCCAATAGATAGGTCCTGTTATGTGGAGACAGCCCCACTCTCTGCCATTACAGACAATGGACCTATAGAGTTGTTCATCCCAGGCCATGGTGACAACTACCTGGACCTCAACAACACAGACAATGGACCTATAGAGTTGTCCATCCCAGGCCATTGTGACAACTACCTGGACCTCAACAACACAGACAATGGACCTATAGAGTTGTTCATCCCAGGCAATGGTGACAACTACCTGGACCTCAACAACACAGACAATGGACCTATAGAGTTGTCCATCCCAGGCCATGGTGACAACTACCTGGACCTCAACAACACAGACAATGGACCTATAGAGTTGTCCATCCCAGGCCATGGTGACAACTACCTGGACCTCAACAACACAGACAATGGACCTATAGAGTTGTTCACCCCAGGCCATGGTGACAACTACCTGGACCTCAACAACACAGACAATGGACCTATAGAGTTGTCCATCCAAGGCCATGGTGACAACTACCTGGACCTCAACAACACAGACAATGGACCTATAGAGTTGTTCATCCCAGGCCATGGTGACAACTACCTGGACCTCAACAACACAGACAATGGACCTATAGAGTTGTTCATCCCAGGCCATGGTGACAACTACCTGGACCTCAACAACACAGACAATGGACCTATAGAGTTGTTCATCCCAGGCCATGGTGACAACTACCTGGACCTCAACAACACAGACAATGGACCTATAGAGTTGTTCATCCCAGGCCATGGTGACAACTACCTGGACCTCAACAACACAGACAATGGACCTATAGAGCTGTTCACCCCAGGCCATGATGACAACTACCTGGACCTCAACAACACAGACAATGGACCTATAGAGTTGTTCACCCCAGGCCATGGTGACAACTACCTGGACCTCAATAACACCTTATTACATTTGCGTTTCATAGTGGCCTAAAGAGATGGGACCAATATTGCAAATGATGCCAAGGTGAGCCTCATTAATTACCCCTTGGCTACCATCTTCTCCCATGTGGATGTGCCTTTGGGTGAACGCCTTATCAGTCAAAGCAGTACCACCTATCCTTACAGGGCTATCCTGGAATGTTTACTAAACTACTCCGAAGACACTTTGAAGACACCATTCAGCGCTGGGCTGTTTAGCAAGGATACCGCTGGAGCTTCTATGGAAGACATAGACCCCACGACTGGTGAAAACAAAGGACTGGAGGATACTGCTGGAGCTTCTATGGAAGACATAGACCCCACGACTGGTGGAAACAAAGGACTGGAGGATACTGCCGGAGCTTCTATGGAAGACATAGACCCCACGACTGGTGAGTCTTTTATTTTGTTCATAATGTATCTAACATTTCTCCGGTTACGTGCTGGAACATGTGTCCACATGTCATGCAGAACATTATCTTCAACATGTATTTGATCTTCAACCTGTAAGGTCTCCGGTCCAGGCATTACCAGGGCAGGCCTCTCTCTATGCTCTTCCTCCTTTAAGAGTTCCGGTAGGGAAAGCGATAAATGGTTGGTCTCTCTCTCACCTTGTTTTACCAAGGCCAAATACCTTTGCAAAGAGCTTTGTGTATTTTTTGACCTTATCATAGGGATTAAATCATTTTCTGTTCAAAATACACTTATTTTTTAGAGACAGTAAACCAAACCTTGTATTAAGGGACCTAACATTGAGACAGTAAACCAACCGTCGTAGTAAGGGACCTAACATTGAGACAGTAAACCAACCGTCGTAGTAAGCGACTCCGGGGCACGTGCCCTGAGTGCCTGTTTGATAAAATATACACTACTGTTCAAAAGTTTGGGGTCACCTAGGAATTTCCTTGTTTTCGAAAGAATAGCAATTTTGTTGTCCATTAAAATAACATCAAATTGATCAGAAATACAGTGTAGACATTGTTCATGTTGTAAATGGCTATTGTAGCTGGAAACGGCTGATTTTTAAAGGAATATCTACATAGGCGTACAGAGGCCCATTATCAGCAACCATCAGTCCTGTGTTCCAACGGCACGTTGTGTTTGCCAATCCAAGTTGATCCTGTTTCCATTTATTATCCTTGAGACGTTTTTACAATTTGATTGGATTCCACCTGTGGTAAATTCAATTGATTGGATATTATTTGGAAAGGCACACACCAGTCTACAGTGAGGGAAAAATGTATTTGATCCCCTGCTGATTTTTTACGTTTGCCCACTGACAAAGACATGATCAGTCTATAATTTTAATGGTAGGTTTATTTCAACAGTGAGAGACAGAATAACAACAACAAAATCCAGAAAAACGCATGTCAAAAATGTTATAAATTGATTTTGCATTTTAATGAGTGAAATTTTACTCAGGGAAACTCAGGGACGATTAGTAAAGCTCAAACCAAGTTTATTCACCCATTGGATCATACAGCTGCATAAGACAAA